>NC_084551.2:27807500-28102500 GCF_033978685.3 Nerophis lumbriciformis | reverse complement strand
TTGTATCCTACTTGATTGACTCCAAGCATAATTGAATTAGATGCGCAGGTTAATACAAATGCATGGGTAAAAGGTTTGGTAATATACTTTTTGTGCAAAATCACAAAATAACAGAATGGAATAAACACATTAAACATAAATATTTCCTGCTCAACTAAACAGAATAAAATATACATTGTTTTATTTTACAGTATACATTTAGTGTGCAGTTTTGTGATAAAACAGCTGTCCTATTGTATCAGTATATGAACTATTTTGACAAAAAGAGAGGTGAGATTTTTGAGTTTCATCAAGATGACTTGAAACATTTCATTGTGCTTCACTTATGAGGCAGATCTCCACTCAAACAGTGTGATCATTAGAGGGGTGAATCTTTGGGCATGGTTCCCTCCAAACATGATGCCTGGCATTCATGCCAAAGAGTTCAATCTTTGTCTCATCAGACCAGAGAATTTTGTGTCTCATGGCCTGAGAGTCTTTCAGGTGCATTTTGGCAAACTTTCTCCTGAGAAATAGCTTTCGTCTGGCCACTCTACCATACAGGCCTGATTGGTGGATTGCTGCAGAGATGGTTGTCCTTCTGGAAGGTTCTCCTCTCTCACAGAGGAATGCTGCAGCTCTGACAGAGTAAACATCAGGTTCTTGGTCACCTCCCTGACAAGACTAAGATGAATGCAGTAATGTACAGATACATCCTGGCTGAAAACCAACGCTTCCCATCCAATCTGATGGAGGCTTGACAAAACGAACGATTCACTCTCTCAGTCTTCAAGCTCATTTACTATGGTACTCTGCAAAGACTAGAGTTTCACTGATTCACGGTCACTAGACAAACACTCACGTTTCACTGACTCACGAGTACTCGACAAACTCTCGAGTTTTACCGACTCACTAGTACAGGTGGGTTGGGGTTCGGGGGTTCGGCGCGCCCCTCATTGCCTCCTCGGACAGCGCAGGGTCCGGGGACTGCGGTCTGGTGGCCAGCCATTCCCGTGCAGAGACCTCACTGAGGGTGTAAGGTTTAAAACATTTTTTTAAATTTAATTCAATGTATTTATTTATTTATTTTTTAATGGAGGTAGATTGGTTGGTCAGTTGTCTTCACTTGTCTGGCGTCACGCGGGTTTCACTTCCTGTTGGGTAGGGCCCATGCCTGTTTTTTCCGGCCTCTTGCTATGGGGTCTGTGTTGCTGGCTTGAGGCGGGGGAAGCGCAGCCCTCTTGTTTGGTGTGGATGCTGTGTCCCAGGTGTTTGGGCGGTGGTGTATTTGTGCAATTTTGGATTGGAGAGTGGAGTCCTTTAGTGGGAGGTGATGTTGATGTCTTGTTTGCCTGTCGGCGTTTGGACCGACTGGCGAGCTGGCACTGGCTGGTCTCCATTTTCCTGTTGGCGTATGGTTCTCGGTCACGGTTTTTCGGTCGCTTTGATTTGATCGAGTGGTGCTGGTTGTCAGGGGTATTGTAGCCGTTGTTTCTGTTGCCATTTGTTTGTGGTGTGGGCGTCCGTGGCTGTTGGGTCCAGTGCAGGGGGTGGTTGATGCTGTGGTCTGTGGCTGTGGGTGCGCGTGGTGGTTGTCAGGGCTGGCAAACTTGCCGGCTTCGTTCTCGTCTGTTGTCGTGTTGGTTGGCTTGTCTGGTGTCGGCCCAGGCCTGGCCTCGTGCTCTGCCCAATAGGACTCCTTCTTCAACTTGACGGCATCCCTCACTGCTGGTGTCCACCAGCGGGTTCTGGGATTATTGCCACGGCAGGCACCAACCACTTTGCAGCCACAGCTCCAAGGCACAGAACATTGTCCACTCGGACTTAATGTCTGGCATCGACCTCGTAACATGTTGGAAGTTCTTACGCAGATGGAAATTGAAACTCTTTTTGACAGGAGACTCTGCCAGACGTTACCAGCAGACCTTCACTATGTGTTGGGGCCAGCCAAGTCTGTCTGACATCCTCCCCCACCATCGGAGCTGACTCACCACCAGGTGGTGATCGGTTAAAAGCTCTGCCCCTCTCTTTACCCAAGTGTCCAAAACATGAGACCGCAAATCCGATGATACAACCCCAAAGTCAATCATTGAACTGCGGCTAAGGGTGTCCTGGTGCCAAGTGCACAGATGGACATCCTCATGTTTGAACATGGTTGTTGTCATGGACACTCTGCAACGAGCACAAATGTCTAATAACAAAACACCACTGTGGTTCAGATCAGGGCGGCCATTTCTCCCAATCACGCCTCTCCAGGTCTCACTGTTGTTGCCAACGTGAGCGTTGAATTGCCCCAGTAAAACAACAAAATCACCAGAGGAAGCACTCTCCAGTACTCCCTCTAGGGACTCCAAAAAGGGCAGATTCTTCGAACTGCTGTATGGTGTGTAAGCACAAACAACAGTCAGGACCCGTGCCCTCACCCGGAGGCGGAGAGAAGCTACTCTCTCGTCCACCTGGTCAAACTCCAACGTACATGCTCAACAAGTATAGCCATCCATGCCTGTCGTTTCTCACTACTGGCAACGTCAGAATAGAAGGGAGTCCAGCCCCTCTCAACAAGACTGCCTCCAGAGCCCTTGCTATGAGACTGACGAGATCCAGCCGGAACTTCTCTACCTCGCGCACCAGCTCAGGATCCCCCCACCCCAAAACGAGGTGACGTTCCACGTCCCAAGAGCTAGCTTCTGTAGCCGAGGATCGGACCACCGAGGGCCCTGCCTTCGACTTCCGCCCAGCTCACAGGAACAGGGACAGTGGAGCTCATATTCCAACAGGCTCCCGCAGCTTCGTTCCCACAGTGCTCGATTCAAGAACTCCATCATTCCGCACTCCATCCAGCTGTATAATCACTCGCAATACAGCAATAGATAATATCTGTCTGTTACCAGACCGCTTCTCAGTTAGCGTACCTTTCTTTGTTTATAATGTATATTTTCTGTTGTATTTACATATATTTTAACTATTCTTATATTTACTGCAGCTGTTATATATACTGTAATCTTGTAAATGGTAATTGTTATATTGTTATATATTGTATATATATATATATATATATACAGAAATATATATATATATATATATATATATATATATATATATATATATATATATATATATATAGTATGTATACATTATATATACTGTATGTTCTATTTTGTTATATATTATGGTACGTTTTTGGTCTACTTTGTACCTCTTTTGTGCCCTTGTTTGCATTATCCTTTTCCATTCTTTTGTAACTGAGCTACTGTGTACAACAATTTCTCTTGAGGATCATTACAGTTTGTCTAAGTCTAAGTCTAATTTCTGTATTATCATATATTAGCGTATATTTAGTATTGGCATACATGTTTAAATCATATATCATATTGTCATTTTATTACACAGTAAGTCTCTAAATAGCAGCAACTCTTTTTGTTAGTCATTTGTTCAAATTGTGCCATTATTTTCACAATATGCGTGGGTTTACCATGGGAGTTAAGTTCTAGACCCTCCTGTGGTAGATGAATATCCGCAATGTAGGGATGCTATTTTTATTATGATTAATATTGTTTGCATTTTAGGCTTTCGTAAATTAAATTAACCTTTCACACACACCCCTGAACACTTACTATTATCTTTTAAAATTGTCTACATATTCATGTAAAATATAAAATATTGGTACTTGCACGAATTAGGATTTTTCATAGTTAGGAACAAAGTTATGAAGTGTTGTTGGCGCTGTCTTTTTAAAAGACACGGTTGCCTTTGTCCTCAAGTTATTTCCCTCCTTCAAGTAGCCAACTAAGGATGAACTGACCTTGTAATGGCAGCTAGTACGCAGTGGTGGGACCAAGTCATTGTTTTGCAAGTCATAAGTAAGTCTCACGTCTTTGCCTTCAAGTATCGAGTCAAGTCCCAAGTCCTGCATTTGGAGTTTCGAGTCCTTTCAAGTCCTTTTAACCACAGACTAATATATTTACACAGATTGTGTATGCTTTTAAAACGCTGTATTTATTTATTACAACAAGTGCAGTTGAAATTGCAGGGAAAAAAATAGTGCTGACATTGCCCTTTATAATAGCACTATCAACCAATGATTTTAAACACAGAATAAACACATTTGAAAAAACAAGTGCAACTGTACTTGTTTGTACAAAGGTGTTAACGTTGTATTTCCATGGCATATTGCATTTTAAATAGTTCCACATCAGTTTCTATCCTGTTCTTACCTTATCTCATTGATCTCATCTCATACTGTATGTGTGTTTATGTGTGCGTACACATGAAAAACATAACAAGTACATAAACATAATGAACAGAGTTGTACTTTTTATATGTCAGGGCCCTATGCTGCATTGCATTTGCAAAGGACCAAATTGGCCAACAGTCTGTCAGTCATTTGTGCACGATGGGGGGGTAGTATGATGCCACCACGGCTGAAAACTCGCTCCAATGGAGCACTGGAGGCAGGCACTGCCAAGACTCTAATGGCCACTCGGAACAGTGAAGGAAGAGTCTAAAAGTTCAATGCCCAGAACAAAAGGGCATTCTGTCCTTCAGCTATGTCAAGGTAGTGACTTAGCTGTAGTGCTGGAGTAGTCCCAACATCCTTCTTCTGTCTCTTATGGTAAGCAGCAAACAGCCCTTCTCCTTCTCCAAGGTCCCCTTGCTCTTCTTCATCAACAAGAGGCGCAGGTTGCTCAGTCTCTGCAGCATCTTGCGGGATCAATTCTGGTAAACATGTAAAAACAATAGCAGAAACAAAAGAGACATTATAATTACCATTTGTGTTGGTGATGCAGTGTGTTAGACGGAAATACTTAGTTATTGCTGCAGTCAGTTAGATCAGATTACGAGGGAAAAAGTTACATTAGACTCAGCTACATTTACCTTTAACCTGTTGTGCCACCTCTGCCTTGACGTCACGACTGACCAGCACATGGGGCTCCACCCACAACAGAGAAAAAGGCTGGATCCAAGGCAGCTGCTTTGAGGTAGACTGGATCTGAAAGGGGAGCAGTGATCCCACCTTGTGCCCTTGTGCCCACACTTACCGTTCTTTGTGCAACTTCAAATGTCGAACGAAGTTGGAAGTTATTGTGTCTCCGAACCGCATGTTTTGCATACTGCAATTTGTTTTTTGTTGACCACCTCAGAGTTTTTATACCCGAACGAAACTATCTTTGGTATAATTTTTTTCTCACTGGCGCATTGTTTGACAGCTCTTCTTCGTTGGTTGTCCAGCAATTTGATTGGATGAATGCTGTCAGATGAAAACAACGTGGATCTAATTTGATTGGATGTTGTACCGACAGCACATATACTGACAGACACACACGTACACAATGAAAGATACAGAGCGCTCCTGAATAACTTTTTAATTTGGGGAAAGTAGCAAGTCTTGTCAAGTCAAAAGGCTCAAGTCCAAGTGAAGACACAAGTCATTGATGTTAAAGTCGAAGTCGAGTTGCAAGTCTCTTTACATTTTGTCAAGTCGAGTTTAAAGTCATCAAATTCATGACTCGAGTCTGACTCGAGTCCAAGTCATGTGAGTCGAGTCCACACCTCTGCTAGTCAGTAGTAGCTCAAAGCTAAGCAAACTACTTTTCGCATAGCAACGAAGAGGGCCAACTTTTCCTCCTATGGAAAGCAGCCTCTTCTTGGGCTTGGATTCTGGACCAGAAGCCTTAGAACAGTGGTCAGCAAACTTTTCGAGCCCTAGATCCCTGGTCTCAGCCAAAAACAAAAGCAAGATATACCCCTGTGTGTGTGTGTGTCTGTGTGTGTGTAAAATAAAAATAAGAACATATAAATGAATAAATAAATAAATAAATACAATTATATATATATATATATATATATATATATATATATATATATATATATATATATATATATATATATATATATATATATATATATATATATATATATATATATATATATATATATATATATATATATACACATATATATATATATATATATATATATATAGGGTCAGGGAACTGATCAATGGATGTATATATCAATTAGTGTAACTAATACAGCAAATTCTCCAAATTCTGTGTCTTGTTGTGTGTCCAGTAAGTGCATCCTATTTAAACACGGAAAAAGAGTGTGGCAGGATAACAAGTGGAACATTCTGGTTACATCCGTACATCTCAAGGCTCCAAGTCTAAAAACCGTCTTAGTGTGTGTGTGCGTGTGTTTTTCTGCGCATATGCATGTGTATGTGTGTGTGTGTGTGTGTGTGTGTGCGTGTGTGTGTGTGTGTGTGTGTGTGTGTGGTAAAATCCACAGAAGGAAATTCCTGTATGCATGATTTATTACATGTGTTTATTCATGTTATTAGGTGTTCGTCATAGAAAATAGATGTTGGAGAATAACCGCAGGCGCAGTTAAGTCCATGACACAACATAGTGTTGAGTAACTAAACAAGTCATTTCCAGAGACACTTGGTGTTTGCTGTCAACAACTGAAAGTTCCACTTTCTACAGCGCATGGTCAACATATAGGGAGCTGTAAACTTTCGAAGGCTTTCTCGTGCTTGATCGGGTTACAACTAGTCAGTCAGGTCTACCTAATGTATCTGAACCTACCGTCATTTCCGGGCTATAGAGCGCACCTACCTAATTTTTTGACTTTTCTTTGTACATATATTAGCCGCGCAAGTACATATGGTCAAGGACAAGGTTTCTTTTATGGTACCCGAAGGTAAAATAGTTGTGCAGACATTTGTAATTCAGCGTCAAGACAGAATGAAGCAAGCAAATACAATATGCCACAGGTGTACACATTGAATCATGAAATGTGTTTATTCACAAACTTAACAAAATACCTGTCCGTGAATGTAACATGGCATACAGTCAAACCCCTGGAAAAGTAATTTGTCCTTCTCTTGTGTTTTGATACAGCTAAAGTTGTCTTCTTTAATGCGTGGTGGTACGGCCTTTTGGGGCCCACTAGCGGTGATGGATTTTGGTACCGTGCGGCGGCAGACAATGGCAGAGGTCGAACGTCTTCAGTTATGAGGCTGCGTCCTGTGCATTCAGTTGTTTCTTCTCCATGACGAAGATAAGTCCATAAAGCACTAAATGGCTGACTGAATGTGTGAAAGTGTTTGATTAAATGCAAACATCTTCATTGGTCAACCATGACCTGTTCCGCAATTTCATTGGTCTAATGTGACAAAGTTACATTTATTGGCACAGCGTACGAGGTAACAGTTTGACCTAATTTTGCTTCAAAATAAGTGCTTTAGAATCCTTTTGAATATTAATTGGTGCGCACTAACAAGAGTATCTATCAGTACCAATAGTAGACCGACTTGAAGACTAGTGGAAAAACGAGATTTCCTACTGTGGTGCAACTATGTTAACTGGCCTGCTTTTAATTTGAAAGCCTAACTTTACAGTACGTGCCATAGAATGTGTTACACTCATGTGTCCTGAGTGTTGCAGAGCGGACCAGAGGAAACCAAGCAGGAAACTGACGAAACTTGACAAATGACTTTTGTTATGGTCTCTTGTGAAAATTATTATTAGTTTCTGTTTTTTTTTATTATAAGTGGTTGATTTATATAGGCTAGTAAGGTAAAGTTGTGTACCTATTTTGCTTCTGCAGCCTTCATCAGAGGTGTCACAAGTTTCTGTTTTTTCTTTGTTTTATTACCAGTCCAGCACTTTTATTTTTGTTTCCATTTCCTGTTTGCCTCCTTTTTTCCACTACTCCTGTCTGAGCACGGGCTTGGTCACCTGTCCCTGATTGGCAATCAGCAAACACCAGGAACAGGTTTGCCAATCAGAATGTTTTTTTATTCCAGCCCTGTCCTCTGGATGCTTCTTGTGCACTTCCCTGGTGCACTATTGCTTTTTTTTTGTTAATAAGTGCATTTTCGGATAGGGCAGGATAGACTTTAATATATCCTACATTGGGGAAATTATGTGGTTGCAGTGCAGATTTGTACATAGAGTAACAAAAGTAAAATGTTTTGAAAAACCAAAAGAGTAATAACTAAAAAAATAATATTGCGCATAATGATTCCACTATGTATAGATAAATAATACAACAAAAACAGTATCTTAACAAGCATATTGCACGCCAATTAAAATTTTACCTTCACTTCCTGCCATCTCTGCATCCTGGGGTCACAACCGTGACACGCTCTGAGGTTTTTTACACAGAAATGTAACAGCCTTTACCACAGTGGCTAAGTTAATGTGAGACTGAAAACAAAACGAGATAATTGTGATTTCTACATAAACGGTAAATAATATAAAAGCTCTACTGTGAAGTGTGAACATTTTTTTTGTATTCATTCAGTACTTTACATGTCTGCTTATCCTGTTGGGTTAGGAAAAGAATTTGGAACATTTAGCTCTTGCCAATTGGACATCTTTCAATCACAGTGCAATTCTAAAAGTTGTGTCTGAATTAATCCCTTATCAATCCCATGCTCGTTACATGAAAGTACAGTGAGCTATGTCAACAACGACCTGCTTTATTATGAAGCTGGCTGTGGCGCGTTCTTTCTGACGTCACTTCCTGTGTGGGGCGCAGTTTTTCTGGCGTCACTTCCTCTCCGAACTCAGTTTGTAAACGATCAATGAGTCCATACAAAGAAATAGACAGCGTACTTACCTGTGTAAAAACTTGTCCGAGGAGGGGGACCTTAAACGACAATTTAGTGTGGCTGAAACGGGGCTTAGGCTAAATAATTATTCGTTTAAGGGGTTATCCGGCTTAGTGTAAACATAGCCTTAACCCATCAACACCAACGTTGGTCACATTATGGGATGGATCACGTATTGTCTTCCACCTGTTGAATGCAATATAATATTTGAAACCAAAGTGCTTATTCATGATCTGTATAGGAAAAATAAAGACTAACGTTAACCTTAGAAAGAAAAATGGGAGTAAAGACACTGAGTATAGCTAGAACTTTGAACAAGAAAATGTTCTTTTTGAGCACAGCCTGCCGAGACATGCTGGATGTGGAAGCAGGTGGCTGACAGAGTGAAGACGTGGAAGCAGATGAAGGGAACACGTCCAAGCTGAAATGGAAAAAGACTTAATTCAGAAAAATACTATTTTGCTATTCAGCCTAAAATACCAAACAAGTAAAACACACAGTTTAGGAACTGTTTCACCACATTAAAAAACATTATTTTTCCTCAGCTGTTGAGGATGAATTCCCTTGATTCATTCGGAGTTAATGAGCATATGTTATTGCGGGTGTTAATTTTGGTATAAATCCACAAAAATCATCGTGGAAGAATTGTGGAATTGTGGCATGTTTTTCTGTTGCTGGTTTGCACTACATTAGTTGAATCATTAGTTTTGTCACACTAAGATGATTATTCTGTTATTTGGTCAAATATTCAACACACTGCAGGTTGCTCAAAATAAAGCTGCTTGTGTCGTCCTAAATTACCCATTCAAGACGAGGGTTGTCCAAATGAATTACCAGCTGACATGGTTAACTGTAAAGGATAAGATCAATTGTTCTGTTCTTAGAAAAAAATCTTCTAAAAAAACAGCAATGATACTTTACAGCAAACTCTTTTTTTTAATTTGTCAACAGTTCACTAGTCAGTCAATTGAAAGTCAAACTAACTTAATGCAGAGGATCTTGAGCCATGGTGGTTTGGAGTTTACCTCCCTCAATTTTATACATTTATGGTCTTTTTGTGAAAGATAAAAACTTTCATATATTTAAACAAAAATGATCAATTTCTTTTTGGTCTATTTTATGGTTTCTGACTGGATTGCGTGCAAATAAATTGTACCTTCCTTTGTAAACATTTGTAACTATTCTGTAATCTTTTACAGCACAACAATTGTATGTAATTAATGTGAAGTTGTTTTATTTTTAATGTGGTATTTGTCATGTATAGGATGTGTGTAGAGTGAAACTTGGATTTACAAACTTACCGTATTTTTCGGAGTATAAGTCGCACCGGAGTATAAGTCGCACCTGCCGAAAATGCATAATAAAGAAGGAAAAAAACATGTATAACTCGCACTGGAGCTCGGCCAAACTATGAAAAAAACTGCGACTTATAGTCCGAAAAACACGGTAATTGCTTCTTGAACAGACTTCGGAAATAGAAAAGTTTGTATATTGAAGCTAATTTCTCCAGAAGAAACAATGTAAACATGAATAATGGGTTCCAGCCTCGATAAACGTCCATATTTTAGTAAAAGTGTGTACACTTTGAACACAATATAAAGTGCAATATAGTACTGTATATAAAATGGATGGATCAACTTTCTGTTTACAAACGTTTGTAATATAAAAAGCCAAAACTGTCCTCATTTTCAGCCACCCTGCTGGCACGCACACACACATGCACGCACGCACGCACGCACGACCGCACACACACACACACACACACACACACACACACACACACGCACGCACGCACGCACGCACACACACACACACACACACACACACACACACACACACACACACACACACACACACACACACACACACTGTCACTAGCCCTGTAATGCACTCGCGGTTTGAAATCACAAAACTCCTCAACTTTATAGGCAAGGTCGCTACAATGATTAGGAATAAAAAATAAAATCCACGTTACGTTGTTGGTTAATCTTCTTTGTCTGCAGAGGGGGCAGGGTCAGTGTCGACAACGCTGTGGATTCTTCCTGAATGTTTCAAACCACACATTGCTTGTCCATTGCTTTCTTTGGACTAGAAAAACTAGAAAAGTATTGTAAGAAGGCTAAAAAAAAACATTTAAAAAGCAAACAAAGTAGGACAGCAGCAGCATTGAATAAGCAGTGAGTACCCCACATCGTTTAGCCTGCCCACAATGGCTGTGCTTCCCGGCACAAAATGACTGCCCTAAAGGCACATAATGGGCGGATGAAACATTCATACACGAAGATGTCTAAGATAAAATATATTTTTTATTCGGTCCACGGCTCATAAATCTAAAAGTTGGTACAATGAGGGGTTTATAAATACAGGTTCCACTGTGTTCCTTTTTGCCTTAATGTTCATTTTTCAAAACTTTGCCAAATGTTAGACCCAAGGAAGCTAAAGGGGCCAACGGGCCCCAGACCCCCGGCTTATTTTTAGTCTTTTAAATTAAGTTCAAATCACATGCCTGAATATACAGCAATGTACACTATATTGCCAAAAGTATTTGGCCACCCATCCAAATGATCAGAATCAGGTGTCCTAATCACTGGGCCCGGCCAAGTAAAATCAAGCACTTGGGCATGGAAACTGATTCTACAAACATTTGTGAAAGAATGGGCCGCTCTCAGGAGCTCACTAATTTACAGTGTTGGGACTAACGCGTTACTAAGTAACGCGTTACTGTAACGGCGTTAGTTTCGGCGGTAACTAGTAATCTAACGCGTTATTTTTTTATATCCAGTAACTCAGTTACCGTTACTACATGATGCGTTACTGCGTTATTTTACGTTATTTTTTAATGTAGTATCAGCTAGAAACAGAAGAAGTGTCGTCCTTCTGTCTCACAAGGAAAAGAAAAGGCGTGCTTTCCTCGACTGAGGAGCGGAGCGCAGGGGAGACGTTCCTCCAGGGCCTATGTACTTCGGGGCTAACACCCTTCACTCTACCCGGCAGTGGGTCTTTACAGCTCCGGACTCGAGGGTGAATGACGAGGCCGGCGGTTTGTTGCAATTTTGTGACTTTATTGGTGTCTTGCACGTAGCCATCCACCAAGCTAGAGCACCTGCACGCATCCACTGTTGCGCTCCCTCACCTCTCTCGCCCACTCACTCACTGACGTCACTCACCTCACATGCTGTCATTTCTTAAAGGGCCACACACACACACACACACACACACGCTACTCTCATAACAACTAAAAAGACATCATGGCGAAGCCAGAAGTCGAGGTTCTTAACATGGATACATTGTCACTACTTTTCTTTTGTCGAGCACAAAGAAAATAACATTTTAGTTAAATGTAAGTTGTGTCTTGGATCAAAGATCCTATCTACTTAAAGTTAAAGTGACAATGATTGTCACACACACACTAGGTGTGGTGAAATTATTCTCTGCATTTGACCCATCACCCTTGATCACCCCCTGGGAGGTGAGGGGAGCAGTGAGTAGCAACAGTGACCGCACCCGGGAATACTGCCCAAAACAGCAATTCAAATCTGCTGAAACAGCTACATAAATGTAAATGGGTTATACTTGTATAGCTTTTCTACCTTTTTCAGGAACTCAAAGCGCTTTGACACTATTTCCACATTCACCCATTCACACACACATTCACACACTGATGGCGGGAGCTGCCATGCAAGGCACTAACCAGGACCCATCAGGAGCAAGGTTGAAGTGTCTTGCTCAAGGACACAACGGACGTGACTAGGATGGTAGAAGGTGGGGATTGAACCAGTAACCCTCAGATTGCTGGCACGGCCACTCTCCCAACTTCGCCACGCCACATAAGCAACATGCTTTGACGAAGCTAGTAAAGAGAAACACAGACTCCGATGCCACTTCACCTCCACCTAAGGATTTTAACGGAGGCAATGCTAGCCAGGACAACATTGATAGAGCCATTGCAGCGTATGTGCTAGAAGACATGCAGGCTATTTCTACAGTGGAGTGACACGTTTTCTGGCAGCTAAATAGCATGATACCGGCGTCAAACAACAAATGGCACAGAAAACATGTTCCAAGTACCTGGACAGTGAGTACATAAACATGGAAAGCTAGCTAAAGAAAACACTCCAAACTCTGCCTCTGCTCATCATTGAAGGTACACACACTGTCAATTCTCTTATATACTATTTCATTCTAGACTTCTAGAGTGTTTGATTATCACATCACTCTAAATGTATAGACTATAAAGTTCACAAACATAAAGAGGGATCCTAGTGGGCCAGGCCAATCTTTCATTTTCTCTAAACTAAAACTGGGGAAATGTGTAGAGTCTTCTGGGCTTCACTACAGTGTTGATCTCCTGAATACATGATTTTATTTAACAATTCCTTGAGAGAAAAAAAATGCCTGATTAGGCTTTGTGTATGTCATGTGTGCCTTCCTTGGGTGAAGCCAGCTTTACAGCTATGTTGTTATTATGCGGTTTGTTACTTATGTATGTTATGTTGCAGCTATTTCAAATAGTTTTGTCAATTTGTTGTGGCCTGAAATAAATTGGCCCTTTGAAACATATCTTTGTCTTTGTGTGTTGTATGTAGACCACATTGCTTAGCAGAGTTCAATGATGCAAATGCATGTCAAGTTGATCAACAGATTGTATTATTCTCCGGTGCAATAACAGTACTGAAACGAAGGCTAAAAGGGCATTAATGGGAGCCTTAAAAAAAAGGAGAAAAAAATAAGTAACTAAATAGTTACTTTTCACAGTAACGCATTACTTTTTGGTGTAAGTAACTGAGTTAGTAACTGAGTTACTTTTGAAATAAAGTAACTAGTAACTGTAACTAGTTACTGGTTTTCAGTAACTAACCCAACACTGCTGATTTATAGCGTGGAACTGTCATAGGATGCCACCTGTGCAACAAATCTAGTCGTGAAACTGTCGGCTTTATTATAAGAAAATGGAAGAGTTTGGGAACAACAGCAACTCAGCCACCAAGTGGTAGGGCGCGTAAACTGACAGAGAGGGGTCAGCGGAGGAATTATGGTGTGGGGTTGTTTTTTTAGGAGTTGGGCTTGTCCCCTTAGTTCCAGTGAAAGGAACTTTGAATGCTCCAGGATACCAAAACATTTTGGACAACTCCATGCTCCCAACTTTGTGCGAACAGTTCGGAGCGGGCCCCTTCCTCTTCCAACATGACTGTGCACCAGTGCACAAAGCAAGGTCCATAAAGACATGGATGACAGAGTCTGGTGTGGATGAACTTGACTGGCCTGCACACAGTCCTCACCTGAACCCGATAGAACACCTTTGGGATGAATTAGAACGGAGACTGAGAGCCAGGCCTTCTCAAACCAACATCAGTGTGGGACCTCACCAATGCGCTTTTGGAAGAATGGTTGAAAATTTCCTATAAACACACTCCGCAAACTTGTGGACAGCCTTTCCAGAAGAGTTGAAGCTGTAATAGCTGCAAAAGGTCGACCGACATCATATTGAACCCTATGTGTTAGGAATGGGATGGCACTTCAAGTTCATATGTGAGTCAAGGCAGGTGGCCAAATACTTTTGGCAATATAGTGTATAAAACGTTCCTGATTTTGTAGATTATTTCCAGTCTTTTTTTAGTTTTTCCGAATATTAATTTTGCTGTTATTAACTACTGGCGAGAGGAGCATTGATTAAGTGACGGTTAAGCGTGAGTGAGTCAGCATGTTGTGGGTTAGATTTTTAGATTATTTGGGTTTTTTGTAATTTAATTCATTTTATAAAGTGTGTCAGTTATCACTAATAACCTGCGAGGAGTGACTGCAGAACAGTCATTCTTTGACTCGGCTGCATTGCGCAGTTGTGCCATGTCGTAGCCCGCATCTCCCAATTGTGTCAAAGTAGGGGAAGCACAACAACACTTACAGTAACATGTGACAGAGTTTTGGGGATGTGTGGGAAACCGTCATGAACTATGACCAAAACAAAACAAAACAACAGAGAGACGACATACGCCATCAGAGTTTTAACAAGCGCCTCTTATACTGCGGTCGTTTTGCAACATGTCGTAATAATTCACACGGTATATTAAAAGCCATTGCTTCTTGTTACTAGTATTTTTCTTGTCCACACAGCTTGTGAGTTAAGATGACTCTAAGGTTGTCAGGAAATGTGGGCCACAACTCTGTTGTAGTACAAAGAATAACCATTGTCTGACCTTCTCATATTCTTCTTGCCGCCATCCTGCGGTCCGATCCAGACTTCTTTTTACAGGATACTTTATAACTTCGGTGCCCAGGCCCCTGAGATGGAAATCAGGGCGGACAGGTCTTTATTTTACTAAGTGGAGAAAAAGACCTCAAACGGATGCCGACACTGTCACTGCGAGGGTGAGTGATGTGAACACAGAATGAAAAGAGTGAGGAGGGAAGCAGTAGTGGAGGTTAGAAGCTGGGAGAAACAGACACACAGACATAAAAAAGAGCAATGAGTGTTCCAGCGGACCTTGTGCCCGGCGTTGGAAGTGTTGCCAGTCCAAACAATGAGTCACATGTGGCTTTGAGAAAAGAAATAACAACAGAGGGATCCCTGGACTTCCACGGCAGCTGATGTGGTCGCCTTGTTTTCTCTTGTGAGGTTTCAAAAAATGATTTAGGGGAAACTCGACGGCGCTTATGAAGACAGACGTGTCTGGAGTGACACATAGCACCATCACTATGCAGGAACAGGCCTCACTAGGATTACAGGGCCATCAGTGTTACTAATAGTGTTGGGAATCTTTGGGCAGCTCACAATTACGATTCAGGGGCTACAATTAAATTATAAATACTCTATTCATACATATCTAATTATCAAATTGTATATTATTATTAAGTTGTATATTGTTCATTATTACATATTTTAAATATATTACATGTAATTGTTCATGATAATAATATGTCTACAAGGCTCTTCCTTTGGCTACTGATGTATGCGGTATTGTGTCATTTTTGGTTTTTGGATATTAGTTCACACAGCAGAGTTATATATATTTATACGTTAGGTCAGGAAAAAACACAGAGGCTATATCATCCCTACAAGCCTGTTTCGCAAGTTTCCCTGCTCGTCAGGGGATTTTTCCTGATTTTTGTTTTTTTCCTGACCTAACGTATATTCCGCTCTACCCCGGTATTGAGCACTGTATAACGGATAAACCACAGAAACCTTGAATATATTTATATATATATATATCAGTGTCGTGCGGTGAGATTCATGACTGGTGAGGCACCGACTTCATCACAGTCAGATTTACAAACATATGAACCCTAAAGAGTATCTTATTCACCATTTGATTGGCAGCAGTTAACGGGTTATGTTTAAAAGCTCATACCAGCATTCTTCCCTGCTTGGCACTCAGCATCAAGGGTTGGAATTGGGGGTTAAATCACCAACAAATATTCCCGGGCGCGGCGCCGCTGCTGCCCACTGCTTCCCTCACATCCCAGGGGGTGAGCAAGGGGATGGGTCAAATGCAGAGGACAAATTTCACCACACCTAGTGTGTGTGACAATCATTGCTACTTTAACTTAACTTTAACTTTACACATACAAACTGTAGCACACAAAAAAGCACATTTAATAAAAAAAACGTTATTATGGTCTTACCTTTACTTATAAGTGCGGGAACAGTGGTGTTCGTGTTGGAGGAGTTGTGAATGAATGAAATATGAAATCCGTGCTGCAGTCTGCAGGTGTACCTAATGTTGTGTCCCTGCAGTCGTTCACGGTCCTCCGGCGCGAGCAATTTTTTTTTTGCACTTTTTGGCTTCTTATTAAGTGACTTTTTTTGGGTGGATTCGGTCTTGCACGTGGAGGGTTTGGGTGTGGGCTTTGGTTGTTGTGGCGCTCCCATCGGGGGGTGCAGTCTGCGGCGGAGGTGCAATAACCGGCACCAGGAGGCGGGATTACGCGAGCCTCACACAGTGCGTCTTCGCAGAAGTTTTATGATTGCTCAGCACAAGAAATACGTTACACACATACAGTTGTTGACAAAATACACTGTACATTATATACCTCAGCTAACTAAACTATGGAAAAGTATAATATAATTCATATAGCAATACGGTCTCACTGCACAGCAGACCAGCAGTTAGCCGAGTCCGCAATCCATGGTGAGGCACAATTGAGTGACGTGCCTCAACTGGCTGCTGATCACCGCACCGTCTCTTCTCAGTATTTGAACGGCAAATGTGAAAATTCAGCGATTTTGAATAAAAATAATCTAAAACTGGTGAAGTTAAACGGAAAATAACTTTATAGTATAATCACTGGATATACACATATATATAAAACAGCCAGGCAGAGTGTGGCGAGAGGCAGGAATAAATAGCTCTCTGATTAGTGACGGGGAGCAGGTGAGCGTCCCGACCACTAATCGTCGGCGATCACTCGAAACGAGTATGATTGTCCTCCTGTTGGTGGGACTGCCTTTAGGAGAACGCCTGTGCGTGACATTTTTTAACAGCCACCACACTGTCCTTGGCAAAGAAAAGGCCAGGATCCAATGGCATGGAGACCAAGACAATTGGGGGCCCATCTTTCCTGCAGCCTTCTTCCGCCTTTATCCGCCCACTCCACCGTTGAGGTCTTTTACGACGAGGGGGACGCGCAGACTCCAACGTCACTTCTTCGCTGTGGGGAGCTGTATCCGATGGCAAGGGAAACACAGGACGACCGGCACCTCCTCACAGCTGCAGGAGGCTGCAGGAGGCTGCCGGAGCTCCGGTCTGTCGGAGGACCGCCTATGGTGCGCCTACCAGCACTTGCTTTTCTCTCAGAGTGTGCTCCCCTAGCCTTTTGTCTTCCCAGACTAACCCACAAGCAGCGGGGAAGTGGTTGGGTGATGCCAGGGCGTATCCACAATGTGGGCCAGCGCATCACGCCTCTGGGGACCACTGCAGCTCCGAGATCCCCTGCCACGTTTGCCTTGGGCCGCGAGGCTCTAGTTACCGTGTGTGGCCACGTGGAGGCCTGACAGGAGTCTTGGTGAAGGAGAAGCTGTGTACTGGCAGGAGAAGACTGACGCACAAGGCTGCTTCTCCGTTCACCACAAGGGCTAGCCAGTGGCAGTGTCTGTAAGCGAGAGGTTAGCAAGCAGGTGGGAAGTAGACATGCAACCTTCCCTCTAACTACTGCACTAGACACATCACAACACCCTGTAGGCTGGACCCACACACATACCGACCACTAATCAGAGGCAGGTGACAATAATCAGCACCCATGACAACAACGAAAACAAACCTAGGTGCAGACATTGAACTAAATCAACAACTTAGGAAATACTAAACCAAGCAAAACATGATACGAGCAACGGATCATCACAGTAGCCGGATTCCAGACGTCCCAAGATAAAAGAAAAAAACTAAAAACAGACAAGTCCAAAGTCACGGGAGGGCGGAGGGAGGACCTGGTGGTGGGCCGCCCAGACCAAGTGGCCAATTCAGGTGTTTAACTCGCCGCCGCAACCGCCCACGGAACGGCAACATCTGTGGCCGACGAGAGGGCTGCGTGCGGGCGCCTGATGGCCGCTTGTGCGGGCACCAGATGGCCGCTTGTTCGGCGAGTAGGCTGGAGAGGGTAGCCGCGCCGCGGGATGGCCCACTGGAGACGAGGAAGGCTGTCGACCAGCTCTATACTCTCGGCAGGGTCCTTGAGAGTGTATGGGAGTTTGCCCAACCAGCACCCTACATTTGCTTTTTGGACTTGGAGAAGGCATTCAACCATGTCCCCTTGGGAAGTCCTGTGGGGAGTGCTCAGAGTATGGGGCATCAGACTGTCTGATTGTGGCGGTCCGCTCCCTCTATGATGGGTGTCAGAGCTTGGTCCGCATTACCGGCAGTAAGTCGGACCCGTTTTCAGTGAGGATTGGACTCCGCCAAAAATAGTAATTCAGTTACTAATTTAATGAATTTTTGGACAAAATGATTAGTAACGACAATGAATTGGCAATGCATTTGTCTGTGTTAGATTTATTTCTAGAACAAATGTTACCTGTCATTAGTGGCCAGCGGAGCAGTGCACCAGAAAAGTAGTTCCTCTTTGTTAAGTTAAAGTTAAAGTACCAATGATTGTCACACACACAAAAGGTGTGGTGAAATTTGTCCTCTGCATTTGACCCACCCCCTTGTTTACCCACTGGGAGGTGAGGGGAGCAGTGAGCAACAGTGAGCAGCAGCGGTGCCGCGCTCGGTAATCATTTTTGGTGATGTAACCCCCAATTCCAACCCTTGATGCTGAGTGCCAAGCAGGGAGGTAATAGGTCCCATTTTTATAGTCTTTGGTTTGACTCGGCCGGGGTTTGAACTCACAACCTACGATCTCAGGGCGGACACTCTAACCACTAGCTCTTGCAATAACAATGTCGCTATAGCTTGGTGAATATTTAGGTTACGGTATGTAAAAGGAGTATTGTTGGCAGTATTGTCTGTCTCACATAGGGATTGTGGATGATGGGCAAAATTCCAAAAAAAGAATAAAAAATAAAGAAAGTGTCTGTTTTCTATTGCCTGTATTATATTTTCCCTATTAAAAAAAATTAATGAAGATATTAAAAAATGTACAGTTGTCCTTTAAGACCAAATTAACTTACTTTTATAAGTCTCTGATGGGGAACCTGTTCTAAAACAAGCTAGTTTACAAGGATGTATTTTATATTCCTTTGCTGTCGGCAGGGGAAACGTTTTTTAAAGAAAGTCAACATGCAATCGGCAGCAGCCTGCTTCCTTATTTGTGTGTTGGTTCCATGTGAGGAGGGTTGAATGTGTGTATTTGTAGTTCATGTTTATAAACCCAAACACGTTCTTACTCACTGGGCGCAACCTGCAGTGGCACAGGCCCAATGTAAAGATGGCCTCACTGTGCAGCTACTGTGCTTATGCTCCCCTCTACAGGGTCTCACCCCTAGTGGCCCTTGTTACACCACTGTAAAATAACTTGTGTAAAAACAAAACACATCCCTTAAATAAAGGGGAAGTAGAGTTTGTCTGCTGGCTTTTAATCACAGATGTAAATATGGAATATCTCACTTACATGAGAAACATTTACTGTCCCCCATGGGCAAGCAGAAATCCCCTCAATGCTGTGAAAATTCAAAACATCCATTTTGAAGAACTTTGTATCGTTTGGCGACAAGAACAAATAGGCCAACCATAACAATCCACTGGAAATCACCCTACTGCTTCCACTGCGCCACGTGGCGCAGTGGAAGAATGGCCGTGCGTGACCCGAGGGTCCCTGGTTCAATCCCCACCTAGTACCAACCTCGTCATGTCCGTTGTGTCCTGAGCAAGACACTTCACCCTTGCTCCTGATGGGTGCTGGTTAGCGCCTTGCATGTCAGCTCCCTCCATCAGTGTGTGAATGTGTGTGTGAATGGGTAAATGTGGAAGTAGTGTCAAAGCGCTTTGAGTACCTTGAAGGTAGAAAAGCGCTATACAAGTACAACCCATAATATTTTATCCTGAAGCACCCCCAAAAAACTCCATATAATATCTTCCGTAATTCAGCTGGAAAACTGTAGACTTAAACTTAACTGTGCCAAACCAAAGTAGCCTGACATGCCTGTGAATTCGTAGAGAGCCGAGAGGAGAAGTTTGGAAAGAAACAACAAAGTAGAAGAGAAAGTACAGTGCATAGAGCTGCCTTCACAAGCAGCCACTATTGCTTGCTGAAGCCAATCTGGAAAAGACTCAAATCTTTCTATCAAAAAAGTGCAGGATTTTTTTTTATTGATGAGAACGACTGGAATGGCAACATCCAAACAAATGTTTTGTTTCCAATTTCTCGCTTTGGCCACATCAAAACCATGTAAAAATGGACAATGAGATATAGAAAAAAGTGCAAAAAGTTTGTATCGTTTGTACTGGCTTCGCTTAAAGATGATTTTCTCTGGGAAAACAAGCACGCAAATATGAACACGCTAATAAACAACAGTAGAGGAGAACGAGAGTCTCGTAAAAAGTACTTTTTAGCAATCTGCTGTTTAGTAAGAAGACTCATTTAAAGGGGAACATTATCACCAGACCTATGTAAGCGTCAATATATACCTTGATGTTGCAGAAAAAAGACCATATATTTTTTTAACCGATTTCCGAACTCTAAATGGGTGAATTGTGGCGAATTAAACGCCTTTTTATTATTCGCTCTCGGAGCGATGACGTCACAACGTGACGTCACATCGGGAAGCAATCCGCCATTTTCTCAAACACATTACAAACACCGGGTCAAATCAGCTCTGTTATTTTCCGTTTTTTCGACTGTTTTTCGTACCTTGGAGACATCATGCCTCGTCGGTGTGTTGTCGGAGGGTGTAACAACACGAACAGGGACGGATTCAAGTTGCACCAGTGGCCCAAAGATGCGAAAGTGGCAAGAAATTGGACGTTTGTTCCGCACACTTTACCGACGAAAGCTATGCTACGACAGAGATGGCATAGTAGAATATCGACCCTAGCTTCCTTAGCCTGCTGACATCAACTCCAAAACTGGACAGATCAGCTTTCAGGAAAAGAGAGCGGATGAGGGTATGTCTACAGAATATATTAATTGATGAAAACAGGGCTGTCTGCACTCTCAAAGTGCATGTTGTTGCCAAATGTATTTCATATGCTGTAAACCTAGTTCATAGTTGTTAGTTTCCTTTAATGCCAAACAAACACATACCAATCGTTGGTTAGAAGGCGATCGCCGAATTCGTTCTCGCTTTCTCCCGTATCGCTGGCTGTCATGTCGTTTTCGTCGGTTTCGCTTGCATACGGTTCAAACCGATATGGCTCAATAGCTTCAGTTTCTTCTTCAATTTCATTTTCGCTACCTGCCTCCACACTACAACCATCCGTTTCAATACATGCGTAATCTGTTGAATCGCTTAAGCCACTGAAATCCGAGTTTGAATCCAAGCTAATGTCGCTATACCTTGCTGTTCTATCCGCCATGTTTGTTTGTATTGGCATCACTGTGTGACGTCACAGGAAAATGGACGGGTGTATATAACGATGGTTAAAATCAGGCACTTTGAAGCATTTTTTAGGGATATTGCGTGATGGGTAAAATTTTGAAAAAAACTTTGAAAAATAAAATAAGCCACTGGGAAATGATTTTTAATGGTTTTAACCCTTCTGAAATTGTGATAATGTTCCCCTTTAATTAAAAATGTATACAGTGTTCCCTCGCAATTGACTTACTACGGCCTTAGTGTAGCGTGGATTTTAAAACTTAAATTACGTATTCTCATAGATATGAATTATTATAACATCTATTCAATATCAGCAGCCATCTACCTGATGCAGAAGTTAGGAATTTCCCTTGCCCACAGGACATTGTACACGTTTCAAGATGTGTACCCGAATTTGGTACTTTTATAGGCACCAACCGAATTCCGTTGGTACTACCGGGTATCAATTCACGTAAAATGAAACGGTGCCATATTTCAATACATTTGTTGCACGTGGCGTCACATATGGTTGCAGACTCGTCACGTCTGTTTGCTAACTTAACACAGGCTCAAGGATACGATCACTCAAGAAGCATTCAGGGTGGACTCAGCCAAACACCTAAGTAATGTTGCAATTTACAACACCAACAAAGCAAGTATGTTTTTTTAGAAAACTTTCAAACGTAAAGTAAAGCTCCACATATGCACGAGCTCAATGCTAATTTACAAACCCCGTTTCCATATGAGTTGGGAAATTGTGTTCGATGTAAATATAAACGGAATACAATGATTTGCAAATCCTTTTCAACCCATATTCAATTGAATGCACTACAAACACAAGATATTTGATGTTCAAACTCATAAACTTTATTTTTTTTTGCAAATAATAATTAACTTAGAATTTCATGGCTGCAACACATGACAAAGTAGTTGGGAAATGGCATGTTCACCACTGTGTTACATCACCTTTTCTTTCAACAACACTGAGGAGACACATTTTTTAAGCTTCTCAGGTGGAATTATTTCCCATTCTTGCTTGATGCACAGCTTAAGTTGTTTAACAGTCCGGGGTCTCCGTTGTGGTATTTTAGGCTTCATAATGCGCCACACATTTTCAATGGTAGACAGATCTGGACTACAGACACGCCAGTGTAGTACCCACACTCTTTTACTATGAAGCCACGTTGATGTAACACGTGGCTTGGCATTGTCTTGCTGAAATAAGCAGGGGCGTCCATGGTAACGTTGCTTGGATGGCAACATATGTTGCTCCAAAACCTGTATGTACCTTTCAGCATTAATGGCGCCTTCACAGATGTGTAAGTTACCCATGTCTTGGGCACTAATACACCCCCATACCATCACAGATGCTGGCTTTTCAACTTTGCGCCTATAACAATCCGGATGGTTCTTTTCCTCTTTGGTCCGAAGGACACAACGTCCACAGTTTCCAAAAACAATTTGAAATGTAGACTCGTCAGACCACAGAACACTTTTCCACTTTGTATCAGTCCATCTTAGATGAGCTCAGGCCCAGCGAAGCCGACAGCGTTTCTGGGTGTTGTTGATAAATGGTTTTCATCTTGCATAAGAGAGTTTTAACTTGCACTTACAGATGTAGCGACCAACTGTAGTTACTGACAGTGGGTTTCTGAAGTGTTCCTGAGCCCATGTGGTGATATCCTTTACACACTGATGTCGCTTGTTGATGCAGTACAGCCTGAGGGATCGAAGGTCACGGGCTTAGCTGCTTACGTGCAGCGATTTCTCCAGATTCTCTGAACCCTTTGATGATATTACAGACCGTAGATGGTGAAATCCCTGAATTCTTTGCAATAGCTGGTTGAGAAAGGTATTTCTTAAACTGTTCAACAATTTGCTCAAGCATTTGTTGACAAAGTGGTGACCCTCGCCCCATCCTTGTTTGTGAATGACTGAACATTTCACGGGATCTACTTTTATACCCAATCATGGCACCCACCTGTTCCCAATTAACCTGCACACCTGTGGGATGTTCCAAATAAGTGTTTGATGAACATACCTCAACTTTATCAGTATTTATTGCCACCTTTCCCAACTTCTCTGTCACGTGTTGCTGGCATCAAATTCTAAAGTTAATGATTATTTGCACACAAAAAAGAGTTTATCAGTTTGAACATCAAATATGTTGTCTTTGTTGCATATTCAATTGAATATGGGTTGAAAATGAATTGCAAATCATTGTATTCTGTTTATATTTACATCTAACACAATTTCCCAACTCATATGGAAACGGGGTTTGTACATTGAATTTGCCATGGCTACTCTCTATACTCAAATGTTCTAAGAAAACAAGATATAACAACTGTATCAAATTCAGTACATTTTTAAATGTTACATTAAAAAATGTAATGCTATCATCAAAAACTTAACAATTACAAAAAGTACCAAAAAAGTACTGGTATCAATTCCCAGGTACCGGTAATTGGTACAGTATTGGTTCAGATGTAAACATGGCCATTGCTAGGCACACTGTTGGCTGATGGTAGACCAATCACAGAGCACTGTGTTCTCTGTCCTGGCAGCTGATTGGCTGAGCCACATCAAGCCTCCTCTTTGCTCAGCTCCATGCACTGCAGCTCTGATCTGTGTTTTTTCTCCGCTGTTTGTCTGGTAACATTTGAAATTACTTGAAGCCCTACAATGCAAACAGTATCTGAAACAACATAAAACACAACCTCTTTGGCGGAGGTCTACGTACTAAAGCAATGTTTCTGTCACAAGCGTTTCCAAGGCGACACAAAGCAGGTCACAGTGCACCGCCACGGCACGGACTCTGCACACCACGGGAAATATGAGAAGCTACTTGATAAACTATCACCCAAAATCCATCTGTAGTCATGTCTTTCACAATGATTGTGAACGAAAGGCAAAAAAAAAAAAAAAAGTGCAGTTCCCCTTTAGGTTAGCCAGCATACAGCTATAAAATTATAAAAGGATGTTAATGAATAGACAATATGTTCAATATTTTGTTTGCAAATGTGTTGAAACGTACATGTACGACAGAAGATTCTTTGGCTATCGTCTGTCTTTGCAGCGCGAGCACCATGTGTGTGTGTCAGTTTGCACGTACTTTTCAGACGTGCTAAATAAAACGCTAAATAGTGCTCGTGGTGATGAGTGTTGATAAATCACGTTTCGTATGCTGCATGACATATTTGCATCTTCTCCTCCCAGTATAGTGGCCATATATTCTGCATATTATCGAAAACGGAGAAGCAAAATAGATTGCTCACTTATCAAACTAATCCACTTTGAACACGTTTAGTTGATCACCTTTGCTTGTGCTATCAAGTTTGCACATGTTTTAGTACACTCAAACCTTTAGTAAATCAGGCTCTGAGCGTTTATGAGTGTGTGTAAAAGGTCATGATCCGTTGCCCGGGTCATGGCTCGATTTATGTTTTGTGGATATTTTTCCTATTTTAGTCTGTTTCCGTGCTCTACCCTCTTTCCTTTCGTTTTCTTTTGGTTTCCATGGGTGCTAATTCTCCACACATGCCCTTGTTTAGTGATTAGTGTTCTCACCAGCTGTTTTGGTTAATCGCTCCTCTTTGTATTTTTCAGTCACCCAGCACAAGTCGCTGGGTCGATGCTCGCTCTGCGCGACATTTACGTTTAATCTTGTTTACACCACGCTTTTCTTTATTATAGATTTTCTGGCTTTTCACCTATTTTGGTTTTCAGCTCCACGCTTTATTAGCGTTCTGCCTCAAAGAATTAAAACACACTCCTACCTGCACGCAGCTCCTGCTTGTCCTTCGGCATTCGAGAGAAGACAAACATCGCAGCCATGCGTTCAAAACGTAACAGTTAATAACAGCATGCGGAGGGTTTATAAGTACCTAAAATGCAAATAATATTCATTTAAATCATAAAATAAATAGTATCCCTACTTCGTAGAAATTCACTTACCATCGTGGGGTCTGAAAAGTCACTCCCGTGATAATGAAGGGATCATTGTAGCAGAAAAGTGAAGACTGAGGAGTATACAACTGCAGCATCCAGAGCTAAGGCACAGCTAACATTCGATGTGTGCTTTTGTGTTTGTTTTGTTATTTCTAGCCTTATATTCTCCAATAGTAAATGAGTGCTCAGCAGCGGCACCCATCATGGAACCTAGACTGACAAAAAACTAGAAATAGTACTTCATAGTATCTGGGTTTGCCAATGGAAAAGCGGAGTGGGTACTCTTGTAGAGCCTGAACATATTTCAAAACGATTTCTACCACAAACCTCTATCTTCATTTAAAAAAGGAACATACTCGCCACTTGAGTCATAGATATGATTATCTTTATTGTCTTTTTTTCCAAATTTTATCTTGGCAAGTGTTTTCTGGGCTAATCTCCTGCAGTCTTTAGTTACCTTGGAAAAGATGACGGAGAGGCCAGCAGCCTGCAAAGCAGCAGCATGCTTCCTGCTCTCCCGCTATGATGCCACTGGAATGCTGGCCACTGGGCTTTCCCGCTCTGGGCACTTAGCTCGCTCCAAGGAACGTCCTGTCTGTCTGCATGCAAGTGTGTGTTGGCGAGTGTGTGTGTGGGTGGGCGTGTGTGTTGCACATGCAGACTGTGGGTAAAATGGGTGCTAAAGCCCGCGACAGTGGGTGGGGGTTGACATATGTAATTGTTAAATATAAAATAGAGACAATGTACATTTTGCATAAGCATTTGACCTTCATTATGCTTTTTAAAAATGTATAATAACAATCCTACTCAGACACACTGGAGCAACGTAAGCCTGAGTTTCAGATGGATGGAGAGATAAATAGACAGAATGCACATATTTGTTTGGTTAAGAATGATCATGTGGGAGGGCTTAACTCGCATGCAATTGGCCAGTGGATTTCCTGATGCGATCATAACCAGTACTGTAAAGTCTGAAATAGATGTGCAGGCTAAATTAGAAACTCCCTGTCAAAACTTAGAATACTTTAATCATTTCTTGACCAGTCTGGGTCCGGACTCGGACCACAGTCCGCCAGTTAGCAGGCGAAATGCAAAACTAGCCAAAGTCTACCAGAAACGATAAAGGATATCTTTGTTTCAAATGGGATCTATGATGAATCTATATCAGTGACGTGCAGTCACTGGAGGCAGGTGAGGCGGGGCCTCACGTGCCATATGGAAAGAAAAAAAATGTAAAAAGAAAAAAAATCTATTAAATTGTTATATGTATCCAGTGATTATACTATAAAGTTATTTTCCATTTAACTTCACCAGTTTTAGATTATTTTTATTCAAAATCGCTGAATTTTGACATTTGCCGTTCAAATACTGAGAAGAGACGGTGCGGTGAACAGCAGCCAGTTGAGGCACGTCACTGCGTTGTGCCTCAACATGGATTGCGGACTCGGCTAACTGCTGGCCTGCTGTGCAGTGAGACCGTATTGCTATATGAACGATATTATACATTTCCATAGTTTAGTTAGCTGAGGTATATAATGTACAGTGTATTTTGTCAACAACTGTATGTGTGTAACGTATTTCTTCTGCTGAGCGATCATAAAACGGCTGCAAAAGACGCACTGGCTGAGGCTCGCAGTAATCCCGCCTTCTGCACCCCCGCCATAGAATGCACCCCCTGACGGGAGTGTTATATCAACTAAAGCCCACACTTAAACTTTCCACGTGCAAGATTGAATCTATTTAAAAAAGTTATTTCATAAGAAGCCAAAAAGTGCAAAAACAATAATGTTCGTGTTGGAGGAGTTGTGAATGACTGCAGGGCCACAACATTAGGTACACCTGTAGACTGCAGGTGTACTTAATTCACAACTCCTACAACACAAACATTATTGTTTTTGCACTTTTTGGCTTCTTATTAAATAACTTTTGTAACCTATTTTTATGGGCTTTCCTCTTTGTGATGTTAAGTTCCTGTTATGCTCTGTTATGCAGCATATGCCTTGAGCTCTTATTTTGAAGGCGCTAAGAGCTGAAGTGATGACACGTTGGAGTGGATCGAAGGTTTTTGAAAGAAGGTAAATAAAGTGGTCCTCGTGTAAACTGGAGCCTCCGTGTTTGTTATTTTGTAGTTTCATACAGTATAGGCGACATTTATAAACCCTCGGTTACACCTTTTTAAATAGATTCAATCTTGCACGTCGAAAGTTTAAGTGAGGGCTTTAGTTGATATAACACTCCCGTTAGGGGGTGCATTCTACGGCGGGGGTGCATTAATCCAGCACAACAGCGGCGCATGGACTTAATTTATAAGTAAAGGTAAGACCATAATAACGTTTTTTTTTAATTAAATGTGCTTTTTTGTGTGCTACAGTTTGTATGTGTAAAGTTAAAGTTAAGTTAAAGTACCAATGATTGTCACACACACACTAGGTGTAATGAAATTTGTCCTCTGCATTTGACCCATCCCCTTGTTCACCCCCTGGGAGGTGAGGGGAGCAGTGGGCAGCAGCGGCGCCACGCCCGGGAATCATTTTTGGTGATTTAACCCCCAATTCCAACCCTTGATGCTGAGTGCCAAGCAGGGAAGAATGCTGGTATGAGCTTTTAAACATAACCCGTTAACTGCTGCCAATCAAATGGTGAATAAGATACTCTTTAGGGTTCATATGTTTGTAAATCTGACTGTGATGAAGTCAGTGCCTCACCAGCCATCAACCTCACCGCACGTCACTGATCTATATAATATTTATGAAGTTCATTTTCGACAGTGTCTCGGAAAACAACAGCTGCGGCGTTCGTTTTCAAGATATATTTCTAAACAGTGTACATTTTCAAAAGATACATTTTTATTTATTTATGTATTTATTTGACAGGGACAGTACAATTTAACATTGCTACCCACACACTGCAAAAAGTCAGTGTTCAAAAGTAACAACAAAAAATACAAAAATTAGGGGTATTTTATTTGAACTAAGCAAAATGATCTGCCAATAGAACAAGAAAATTTGGCTTGTCAAGACTTTCCAAAACAAGTAAAATTAGCTAACTTCAATGAACCCAAAAATACTTAAAATAAGTATATTCTCACTCATAACAACTACACCTTTCTTGGTAGAAAAAAAAAGAGACCTTTTTGCTCATTATGTTGAAAAATGTTCTTAAATTAAGTAAACGCTAGTGCCATTATCTTGACATAATGATGTGCGCTCGGCATTACATTTTTTTAAACCAGCAAACTTACACTAAAAACTGGTTTATTGTTCTTAATGGAACGGCAACAAGGCAACCGCTTGTTACTCTCGGGGCATTTTTCCATCGATAACATGACATCATCATGCCAAGTGCGTGCTCTTTCAGTCAATTAGTGAGCATATATACAGCCCGGCCCCCGGCCAAAAATTTTTTGATTGTAATTTTGAAGAATTTATCTGAATATGCATGAACTATTTCTGTTCAAAATTGTTAGAAACGTCAAATGTTAAATGTTTAAATATTAACTGTCAGTTTACTGTACTTTGCCAACTGTACTACTATATGAGTAAGTATTTTCTCTTGTTTCATTGAAAATAAAACAGCAAAGTCCATTTGGCTGTCATCTGTTTTAATTATGAGACACAATTGTGTCAAAGTCCTGATTTTTTTTTTCATGCTTGAAATAATACATTATTACTTTAAAAAAGTAGTTTTATACTTGTGAGTGTTGATGACACAGCTTTGCAACAGTTGATATTCTAGTTTCAAGCATGTTTTACTCAATATAGGTCATAAAATCTCAGCAACAAGCTGCAATATCTTACTGAGATAATTTAGGACCAAAACCCTTAAAACAAGTAAAAAACTCTAACATAAAATCTGCTTAGTGAGAAGAATTATCTTATCAGACAGAAAATAAGCAAATATCACCCTTATTTGAGATATTTAATCTTACTTAGATTGCAGTTTTTGCAGTGCAGGTAACCGATGTCAAAGTACATAAGACTTCTTGCCACAGGCTAATTTGCAACCCTGTCCCTGATTAGGCTTTTTAAAAAAAAGTTGAGAAAACTGTATAACACATACAAAAGGATTAAGACAAGTACAAAAATAAAAACACATTGAAAATAATTATAAAATAATAAATAATTCACTCGAGGGAGTACTGGAGAGTGCTCCCCCGGGTGATTCCCTCGTTCTTGTCATGTCTGTATAATCATGTTTTGTATTAAGTCATGTTTTGTTTAGTTTCTGGCTTTTCACTCCCTTGTCTTGTTTGCATGATTACCCATTAGTTTCACCTGTTTCACGTTTGGACTCATTGTACACTCTTGTTTGTCACCATAGCAACCATTAGTTTTCACCTGTCACGTCACGCACCTGTTTCACGTTTTGAGTCACGCACCTGTTTTCGTTAATCATGTCTGTGTTATTTAAGCTTTTCATTTTCTGTTGTTCGTCCTGACGACATCCCCGCATTTATGCCCCCTGTCACACTCTGTCCACCTCTGCGCACTTCATGCCCATGCCAAGTAAGTTTGTTTATTATTGCCACAGTTAGTGTTTTTTTGTTGTTCCTAGTTTTTTGCCCCCGTGCAAGTCTTTTGTTTTCATTAGTCAAGTTGTACATCCGCCTTAAGCGCGCCTTTTGTTCTTTTGAGTGTTATTATTAAAAATGTATCTACCTTCACGCCATGACCAGTCCAATTCACTTGCACCTCGGGAGAACAAACCACGTCAAAGTCCTAGTCTTGACAGATGTCGTCAGCACGAACAACAGAAAATGAAAAGCTTAAATAACACAGACATGATTAACGAAAACAGGTGCGTGACTCAAAACGTGAAACAGGTGCGTGACGTGACAGGTGAAAACTAATGGTTGCTATGGTGACAAACAAGAGTGTACAATGAGTCCAAACGTGAAACAGGTGAAACTAATGGGTAATCATGCAAACAAGACAAGGGAGTGAAAAGCCAGAAACTAAACAAAACATGACTTAATACAAAACATGATTATACAGACATGACAGTTCTGGAGAGTGCTCCCCCGGGTGATTCCCTCATTCTACTGGGGGACTTCAACGCTCATGTTGGCAGCGACAGTGAAACCTGGAGAGGTGTGATTGGGAAGAATGGCCGCCCGGATCTGAACCCGAGTGGTGTTCTGTTATTGGACTTTTGTGCTCGTCACAGATTGTCGATAACAAACACCATGTTCAAACATAAGGGTGTCCATATGTGCACTTGGCACCAGGACACCCTAGGCCGCAGTTCCATGATCGACTTTGTAGTTGTGTCATCGGATTTGCGGTTTCATGTTTTGGACACTCGGGTGAAGAGAGGGGCGGAGCTTTCTACCGATCACCACCTGGTGGTGAGTTGGCTGCGATGGTGGGGGAGGATGCCGGACAGACCTGGCAGGCCCAAACGCATTGTGAGGGTTTGCTGGGAACGCCTGGCAGAGTCTCCTGTCAGAGAGAGTTTCAATTCCCACCTCCGGAAGAACTTTGAACATGTCACCAGGGAGGTGCTGGACATTGAGTCCGAGTGGACGATGTTCCGTACCTCTGTTGTCGAGGCGGCCGATTGGAGCTGTGGCCGCAAGGTAGTTGGTGCCTGTCGTGGCGGTAATCCTAGAACTCTTTGGTGGACGCCGGCGGTGAGGGATGCCGTCAGGCTGAAGAAGGAGTCCTATCGGGTTCTTTTGGCTCATGGGACTCCTGAGGCAGCAGACAGGTACCGACAGGCCAAGCGGTGTGCGGCTTCAGCGGTCGCGGAGGCAAAAACTCGGACATGGGAGGGGTTCGGGGAGGCCATGGAAAAAGACTTCCGGACGGCTTCGAAGCAATTCTGGACCACCATCCGCCGCCTCAGGAAGGGGAAGCAGTGCAGTGTCAACACCGTGTATGGTGGGGATGGTGCTCTGCTGACCTCAACTGCGGATGTTGTGGATCGGTGGAGGGAATACTTCGAAGACCTCCTCAATCCTACCAGCACGTCTTCCTATGAGGAAGCAGGGCCTGGGGAATCTGTGGTGGGCTCTCCTATTTCTGGGGCTGAGGTTGCCGAGGTAGTTAAAAAGCTCCTCGGTGGCAAGGCCCCGGGGGTGGATGAGATCCGCCCGGAGTTCCTTAAGGCTCTGGATGTTGTGGGGCTGTCTTGGTTGACAAGACTCTTCAACATCGCGTGGACATCGGGGGCGGTACCTCTGGATTGGCAGACCGGGGTGGTGGTTCCTCTCTTTAAGAAGGGGAACCGGAGGGTGTGTTCCAACTATCGTGGGATCACACTCCTCAGCCTTCCCGGTAAGGTCTATTCAGGTGTACTGGAGAGGAGGCTACGCCGGATAGTCGAACCTCGGATTCAGGAGGAACAGTGTGGTTTTCGTCCTGGTCGTGGAACTGTGGACCGGCTCTATACTCTCGGCAGGGTCCTTGAGGGTGCATGGGAGTTTGCCCAACCAGTCTACATGTGCTTTGTGGACTTGGAGAAGGCATTCGACCGTGTACCCCGGGAAGTCCTGTGGGGAGTGCTCAGAGAGTATGGGGTAACGGACTGTCTTATTATGGCAGTTCGCTCCCTGTATAATCAGTGCCAGAGCTTGGTCCGCATTGCCGGCAGTAAGTCGGACACGTTTCCAGTGAGGGTTGGACTCCGCCAAGGCTGCCCTTTGTCACCGATTCTGTTCATAACCTTTATGGACAGAATTTCTAGGCGCAGTCAGGGCGTTGAGGGGATCTGGTTTGGTGGCTGCAGGATTAGGTCTCTGCTATTTGCAGATGATGTGGTCCTGATGGCTTCCTCTGGCCAAGATCTTCAGCTCTCGCTGGATCGGTTCGCAGCCGAGTGTGAAGCGACTGGGATGGGAATCAGCACCTCCAAGTCCGAGTCCATGGTTCTCTCCCGGAAAAGGGTGGAGTGCCATCTCCGGGTTGGGGAGGAGATCTTGCCCCAAGTGGAGGAGTTTAAGTACCTCGGAGTCTTGTTCACGAGTGGGGGAAGAGTGGATCGTGAGATCGACAGGCGGATCGGTGCGGCATCTTCAGTAATGCGGACGCTGTATCGATCCGTTGTGGTGAAGAAGGAGCTGAGCCGGAAGGCAAAGCTCTCGATTTACCGGTCGATCTACGTTCCCATCCTCACCTATGGTCATGAGCTTTGGGTCATGACCGAAAGGACAAGATCACGGGTACAAGCGGCCGAAATGAGTTTCCCCCGCCGAGTGGCGGGGCTCTCCCTTAGAGATAGGGTGAGAAGCTCTGTCATTCGGGGGGAGCTCAAAGTAAAGCCGCTGCTCCTCCACATCGAGAGGAGCCAGATGAGGTGGTTCGGGCATCTGGTCAGGATGCCACCCGAACGCCTCCCTAGGAAGGTGTTTCGAGCACGTCCGACCGGTAGGAGGCCACGGGGAAGACCCAGGACACGCTGGGAAGATTATCTCTCCCGGCTGGCCTGGGAACGCCTCGGGATCCCCCGGGAGGAGCTGGACAAAGTGGCTGGGGAGAGGGAAGTCTGGGCTTCCCTGCTTAAGCTGCTGCCCCCGCGACACGACCTCGGATAAGCGGAAGAAGATGGATGGATGGAGATGGATGAAAATAATTGGCCCCATTTGTCCACACTACGACCAGTTCTAGTGCTCACACTTCTGATTTTCCTTAGGCCACTTTTTCAGTTTTGTGGAGAAAAGTTGAATGTCCAACTGTGACTTTAACTCCAGTGGCAAAGAGTTCCACAGATGTGAGGCCTTCACTGAGAACGCAGACTGACCCAGAGTCGTCCGGCACCTTTTCACTCTACAGCTCCCTGCAGCTCCAGTCTGCACACCTTCACTACTGTGTCTTTGTATTTCTTGACGCATCATACCAGGGGCTAATCCATTAAGACACTTAAAAATAGCTTTTAAAAATGAGAAATGTATAAAATTATCAAAACTCATCATGTTATGTTTTTGACTAATAAGGCAGTGATGATGCTTCATTGGTTTTTGATCAAATGTATTTTGTGATTGTTTATATAACGACAACAGAGGCTTCACTACACATTTCGTGGCCTGTCCCCAGACCATGGCACAATAAGACAAATACGTTTGTAGTATAAAAACATTGCATGCATGTAAACTTGTGTAGCCTTAACAGATAAACACGGCCTAATAAGCCTGGAACAGTTTATATTTATTTTTATGGTCTTAGTCATTTTTATAATATGGCCATCAAATTTTAGTTTAGGGTCCAAAATAGCACCCAAATATTTAAATTCCTTTACCTGTTACTATACTTCCTACTTTTGGACAGGATGGGGTGTCGTTTCATTTGCAATTTGGGAACGCCTCCGGAATCTAACATCTTGCAGACAGACTCAAAAAACGCAATATAAAAGTGACTTTGGAGCAAAATTTACGCAAAAAATGTACACCAAAATATATCCAATACGTATTATTTAGACCGCAAGGAAGGGTTTAAAATGTAGATTAAAGGCCTACTGAAACCCACTACTACCGACCACGCAGTCTGATAGTTTATATATCAATGATGAAATCTTAACATTGCAACACATGCCAATATTGCCGGGTTAGCTTACTAAGGTGCAATTTTAAATTTCGCCCAAAATATCCTGCTGAAAACGTCTCGGTATGATGACGTCAGCGTGTGACGTCACGGATTGTGGAGGACATTTTGGGACAGCATGGTGGCCAGCTATTAAGTCGTCTGTTTTCATCGCAAAATTCCACAGTATTCTGGACATCTGTGCAATTTGTTCAATGAACAATGGAGACAGCAAAGAAGAAAGCTTTAAGTATTGCGGGCGGCTGCAGCAACACAAACAGCCGGTTTTTCATTGTTTACATTCCCGAAAGATGACAGTCAATCTTTACCATTGGCCCGTGGAGAACTGGGACAACAGAGACTCTTACCAGGAGGACTTTGAGTTGGATAGCAGACACGGTACCGTGAGTACGCATGCAGCTGCGGCTTCCAAACATTTGATCGCTTGCCCGTACGTGCGTGCCGCTATGTGCATATCACGTACGTAACTTTGGGGACTTTGGGGAAATATATGTGCTGTATGAACTTTGGGGAGGTGAACGTTACTTTGGGCTGTGGGATTGAGTGTGTTGTGCAGGTGTTTGAGTTGTATTGCCGGGTTATATGGACGGGAGGGGGGAGGTGTTTGTTATGCAGTATTAATTTGTGGCATATTAAATATAAGCCTGGTTGTGTTGTGGCTAATAGAGTATATATATATGTCTTGTGTTTATTTACTGTTTTAGTCATTCCCAGCTGAATATCAGGTCCCACCCGCCTCTCACAGCATCTTAATCGCTCCCAATGCCCTCTAGTCCTTCACTCTCACTTTCCTCATCCACGAATCTTTCATCCTCACTCAAATTAATGGGGAAATCGTCGCTTTCTCGGTCCGAATCGCTCTCGCTGCTGGTGGCCATGATTGTAAACAATGTGCGGATGTGAGGAGCTCCACAACCTGTGACGTCACGCGCATATCGTCTGCTTCTTCCGGTACAGGCAAGGCTTTTTTATCAACGGCCAAAAGTTGCGAACTTTATCGTCGATGTTCTCTACTAAATCCTTTCAGCCAATATATGGCAATATCGCGAAATGATCAAGTATGGACCTGCTATCCCCGTTTAAATAAGAAAATCGCATTTCAGTAGGCCTTTAAAATCATCATAGGTCTCCTTTAATGTATTTCTGCTAGGAATTCTGGAGCCCATCATCCCATTTGCTCATATTTCACTCTGCAACTTAAACCCCTGAGAGTTTAAGCAACATTTGAGTTAGATGTTGTAAAATATGAGTTGGGGTATACAAAAGAAAGTCAGTAGTAGTAATTTGGCTTAGCTTTTTATCCAAAATGAACCGTCAGGTGTTTGATAACAGCTTCTTGGCTTTCTAACGGCCTTTAGCGACCTCCATTGTTGCTCACCTTTATGCCCAAATAACTTCCAATTAACCTCTGTTCTTCATTTGCAACCAATCAAATGGAATGTCTTTCTAATGAGACATATATGTTAATTTATGATTTAAAATATGAGCTGTGGCTTGCAATAGGCTGTACAGAAACACACAAGCAGGCAGACCCACATGCTTACTATGCCAGAAGAAGTGTGAGTGAGCCTAATCCAGTGATGGGTGCGCTGCCAGTAAAAGGGCGTTGAAAGCTAAATTTGGCTGAGACCGACTGACTGGAACTGGCACAGAGGAAACAGTTGAATCCTTCTGAAAGGAGAAATTGATAGGCGTAAGGAGAAGGGGGAAAAGTCCACAGACGAGTACATGAGAGGAGGCGAGGATGTGATGAATGGATCTTAAATCTGGCGAGTAAGGGAAATGGAATCAGTTGGTGAATGTGTGATTCTGGGCTGTGGAAACACTATGCTGTGTTTGTTTAACGCAGGTTTGTCATGAGGAGAATGGAGTTGACTTTCGCCTCGTCTATCGACTGCAGCTGTTCCTCACAGTGAGGTCTTCAGTTTTGGAGCGCAGCAGTGATGTGCTGAGGGTTTTTCTGCTGCGGTCAAACAGCTCGCCTCAGGAAATCACCATCGCAACCACACAAGGAGAGAGAGGGAACATAATATTGTATTCTCGTGATTTATCTATTGTCACACACATTGTTATACTGTTTTAGATAGCTGTCCCATGAGTCTTGGTTCTCTTAGAAATTTCTGACTTGGTGAATTTTTCCTTGACCTAAGTTGACTTGTGTGCATGGACAGGATGCAATACACATGCACACTCACACATTTGGAGCTAACATTTTCAACAACATGCAACGTTATTGGCATGAATTTGTCATTAATCATCTGTCATGTTACGCTTTCCTCCTTGCACTGACTAAACCTCCTCATTAATGGCACCTGCACTGAGAGGCAGATATGTGGGCGTGTATTTGCGGCTGAGAGGCGTCGGATGGATGGAATATTTTTACACTTGGTGAGACATTTAGATTTAACATTTAGATTTAACATTTAGATTTAATATGTTTGGATTTAACATTTATATTTAATATATTTAGATTTAACATTTGTATTTAGACTCAACATGTATATCTAAGGTTTAGCATTTATCTTTAGATTTAATATTTTGATTTAGTTTTAACATATATAAATTGCTATAAGGTTTATATTTAGTATTCAACATTTACATTTAGATTTGAAATTGTAATTTACATTTAACTTTTATAATGTATATATTTATATTTATATTTAACATTTATAAAAATATTTAACATTTATTTTTATGTTTAATATTTATATTTCAAATGGAATATGTAGATTTAGATTTAACATGTAGATTTAGATTTAGTATCTACATTTAACATGTATATAATAATACAATTAACATTTAGATAATGTAGATTTAACATTTAGCCTCACCATTTAGTTTCTACCTTAAATGTGAGAAAAGTGAGCTCAATATTCAAAATATATTAACTAGAAAAGTGTGATTTAATTTTTATATTTGGCACCCCATTGACCTGAAGTTTCTTTCCAAAATAGTGAGTTTGTATGGACATGGCTTGAGGTAGGTTGTAGAATTGATCTCCACCATAAAATATTTACTCTGACCCTCCAGAACTTCACAGGCTTTTTTTTCTTTTGTCATTTTTGTTTGTTTGCATGTTTTTCAGAAAGTTGCTGCAAAAACTGCATTGATATGAAGCAATATTTTTCAATAACATTGAATCAACTTTTGTGATTTTATGAAGTGTGTTCCTTGTAACTTTAACCTGAAAACGCATTTGATTTCAAGAAAGAAAAGGAACACAAACGCTGTATTGGTGTTTTACTCATTTTATACCACACAGACTTTTAAAGTTGGCACTCGATTTAAAGATTCAGGGAATACCAGCCACATGAGATGGCACAGAATTGAGCAGTAAAAGCACATACTTAGAACTCATTGTTAAATTACTGTACTGTTATAACTCACTATATTCATAATTAATTCCAATTTCATTAAGCAACTCCACTGAAGGCTTGCTTACAGTGCATTCGGAAAATATTCACAGCGCTTCACTTTTTCCACATTTTGTTATGTTACAGCCTCATTCCAAAATGATCCTTGGTCCTTATAAATTATTATTATATAACGCCGTTATTACAAACACTGGTTGGAGCCATATGAACCATCTCGAGCTCTGACAACCTCAGGGAGTGGTCTCCTGCTGGTGCCCAGAGTCAGGACCAAACATGGTGTAACTGGGTTTCAGTTACATGCGCCTAAAATCTGGAATAGTCTTCTAGAACAGTGATTTTCAACCACTGTGCCGCAGCACACTAGTGTGCCCTGAGATATTGTCTGGTGTGCCGTGGGAAATTATGCCACTTCACCTAATTGGTCCAAAAAATATTTTTTGCAAAGCAATAATCATAATAATGTGCCGTTGTCTAGTGCCTGCGCTGTGTAGAGCTTGGCAATCCCAATATGCAGAGCACAGCGGGAGACAGTGTGCAGGTAAAAAGGTATGTAACGCTTAAACCAAAAATTAATGCAAAAGGCAAGTCCTGCTAGGAAAAAGCACTGAAGCATAGGGATGGCTATGTAAAACAAAAGTAAAACTGAACTGGCTACAAAGTCAGCAAAAACAGAATGCTGGACAACAGCAAAAACTTACAGCGCGTGGAGCAAAGACGGCGTCCACAAAGCACATCCGTACATCACATGACAATCAACAATGTCCCCACAAAGAAGGATAGCGTACGCACAACTTAAATAGTCTTGATTACGAAAACAAAGCAGGTGCGGGCAGTAGCACTCAAATGAAGGCGTGAAGCTGCTACAGGAGAACACCAACAAAACAGGAAAAGCCACCAAAATAACAGCGCAAGACAGGAACTAAAGCACTACACAGGAAACAACAACAAACTGGGGTAGTTTAATTTTTTAACCTTTTCTGTTGGTGGTGTGCCTCCGTATTTTTTTAATGAAAAAAATGTGCCTTGGCTCAAAAAAGCTTGAAAAACACTGTTCTAGAAGATGTGAGACGGGCCTCAACTTTGGCAATGTTTAAATCCAGCCTGAAATCACATTTATTTAATTGTGCCTATGACAACTGAAAGTATTTTATGCACGGTATTTGATTGATTTTAAACTAATTATGATGGTTTCTAATGATGATTGTATTTTCTGATTTTAATTGGAATTTTTTTTTCCTTGTTCTAATTTTCTGAAAAGCACTTTGAATTGCCTGATGTACGAATTGTGCTGTATAAATGAAAGTGCCTTGCCAATTACCTTCCCTATTTTGTATTTTCCCTCACCTAAAAAACTTTCTGGCACAATAAAAACTACGCACGCTACAGATTAAGTCCATACAAACTAAAATTTTCCAGCAATATCCATACAGAAATAAATACATAAAAAGGAATTAAATGTAAATATGTTTATGAAACATATAAACACAAGCAGAATACACATGAGCTTCAAGCACACCTGTGAAGTGAAAACCATTTCAGGTGACTACCTCTTGAAGCTCATCGAGAGAATGCCAAGAGTGTGCGAAAATGTAATCAGAGCAAAGGGTGGCTATTTTGAAGAAACTAGAATACAAAACATATTTTCAGTTATTTCACCTTTTTTTGTTAAGTACATAACTCCACATGTGTTCATTCATAGTTTTGATGCCTTCAGTGAAAATCTACAATGTCATGAAAATAAAGAAAACACATTGAATGAGAAGAAGGTGTGTCCAAACTTTTGGCCTGTACTGTGTATATATATATCTCATTCTCTCTGGTACAGCAATGAAAGTGGCAGCCTTGGCATATATAAATTCATATAAGAATGGCTCGCAGACGACCTAAAAGAGCTGTTCAATAGACTCGACTCGTTCATAAACGTCACAAGACCTGCACCCTCCTGGAACTCCTGCAACTCCTGCATGTGTGTAAGAAGGAATACAGCAATGTAATTGTTCATCTCTGTCGAAGGAATCGTTCACGTGAGTTCAATCTTTAGTCATATAAACACTGGGACAGAGCCGCGGTGAAGATTGACTAAGATAGCCAGCCAATCAGTTAAAAATGAGAAATATCTGCCCATATCTAGTTAAAACTGTGCAAAACAACTTCAACACTATCTTCGTAATTAAGAAGAATTAAGAAGAAGCCAACCCTAAAAGAAAACAATAACTAAAAAGTTTCAATACTTTGATAACAAACAGCAGCAAGAAAGGCTCAGTGCTAGCAACTAGCACAAGCAGCTCGTTTTAGCGGTGGTTCGCACCGAGCTTTGCTGTCTCCATAACTTTGTTTTTCTTACTACCTTACTTTTCTTACTCACGTCGTGGAATGGCCGTTAAATACTTCAACTCACATGTGCTATTTCGTCAACTTGTGAAATTCTAGAACAGGCAGCTAACATTTGCTAACATTTTACCATGAATTGATTAACGTGGACCCCGACTTAAACAAGTTGAAAAACGTATTCGGGTGTTACCATTTAGTGGTCAATTGTACGGAATATGTACTGTACTGTGCAATCTACTAATACAAGTTTCAATCAATCAATCAATCAATCAATCAATGCTAATCAATCAACTTGCCACAGGCACAGGCTAATTAGCTAATTAGTCAACTTGCGAGGAGAGCAGGCAGCTTCCATTATCATTAACTATTTCCTGCCCATCAGAAGTAATGGACTTCCATAGTCTTGGTCAAATTCCGAAAAGTAAAAAATGTTGTGTTGGTTGATTTTTAAGCGGTTTCGCTGTACTGTAGTACAACCAGAGGTGGGTAGTAACGCGCTACATTTACTCCGTTACATCTACTTGAGTAACTTTTGGAATAAATTGTACTTCTAAGAGTAGTTTTAATGCAACATACTTTTACTTTTACTTAAGTATATTTATAGAGAAGGAACGCTACTTTTACTCCGCTACTTTTATCTACATTCAGCTCGCTACTCGCTACTAATTTTTATCGATCTGTTAATGCACGCTTTGTTTGTTTTGGTCTGTCAGACAGACCTTCAAAGTGCCTGCCTTACTGGTGACGTGTCACTTCGTTCCACCAATCAGATGCAGTCACTGGTGACATTGGACCAATCAAACAGAGCCAGGTGGTCACATGACCTGACTTAAACAAGTTGAAAAACTTATTGGGGTGTTACCATTTAGTGGTCAATTGTACGGAATGTGTACTGTACTGTGCAATCTAATAAAAAAAGTTCCGATCAATCAATCAAAAGTGTGAAGGAAAAAAGATACTTGTTTTATTTCAACCGTACCGTCAAAAGCCTCAAGACTGACCGCACATGAGGACGTTCCTGTCTTCACAATAAAAGTGCCGCGCCATCGCGCCTGCGCTTTCAAAATAAGAGTCTCCGAAAGCCAGCGTAAACAAGCTAGCAAGCTACGGAGTTTGACGCCAATATATTTCTTGTAAAGTGTATAAAAACGAATATGGAAGCTGGACAAATAGGATGCCAAAAACCCACCACTTTCATGTGGTATTAGACAGAAAGGAGGAACTTTTCTTCTCCTCCATTTGAAAACGTGGACGTTATCATCACGACTGTCTGATTACAATCAACGCAAGTCATCAGAATCAGGTAATACACCAACTTATATTCTAGTCTTCATTAAAGAAAGGAATCTATATGTTAAACATGCATGTATATTCATTAAAACACCTTTAACATGTAAACAAAAACAGCAAAATAAATACTTATAAATTATATACTGTATATATCAATGTATATGTATGTATGTATGTATATATATATATATATATATATATATATATATATATATATATATATATATATATATATATATATATATATATATATATATATATATATATGTATGATATGAGTGTGTATGTTACTCATCAGTTACTCAGTACTTGAGTAGTTTTTTCACAACATACTTTTTAGTCAACTAAATATTCAAGTAAATATTTGGGTGACTACTCCTTACTTTTACTTGAGTAATAAATCTCTAAAGTAACAGTACTCTTACTTGAGTACAATTTCTGGCTACTCTACCCACCTCTGAGTACAACAACTAAAGTGCCACATGGTTAAATGTCAAAATAATGTAAAACAAATGTTTGAAGTAAACAACAATACAAAAAACCCTCCAAGAAGATTCCTGAGGGCAGTGAACTTTGCCAACGTGCTATTTTGCACAATTTCACTGCAAATATATAAATACATTTCTAATTTAAATGTCACAGCATGGTGGAGGGACAATTTATTAGAATCCCAACAATAAATTCACGGATGAACAACTTGAGGTTAGCACATGCATGCCTCTGTGTAAAATCTACGTAATCCTATTGTTTTACAATCTTTTCTGTCATCTCTCCTAACCACAAACAATATGAACGCTGCAGGGGAAAACACAAGTGTATGCAAACAATTCCTCTTTGTATTGGTCATCAAGTTACGGAAAGAACTTCGGTTTATTAGTTGATTTGTGTATTCTACTCGGTTGCCCAAACCATGAAAAAAAATAAATGTTTCCCCAAAAGATTTAGTATATTAAAACATCATGTCAAACATCATTTTGGAAATTACATATTGGACCAAAGGGCAGCTTTGAGGCTCCAATCAGCAACACTCCGGTGGTGCCTTCTGCAAACAGTTTAGCAAAAGTCGGAAACCATTTAGTTCCACACTCAATGGCGGTCGTAAACACAAGCAGTGTTCCTGAGTGGACTCACACACACACACACACACACACACACACACACACACACACACACACACACACACACACACACACACACACACACACACACACACACACACACACACACACGCGCACACACAAAGGGGTTCGGTGCTGGGAAAGCGGTGTGAGGCAGCCAGGACAACAAGACGCCTTTGCACTATGGTGTGTGGGCCAGCCAGTAGTTGTGCTGGTAAAGCTAAGCAATGAGTGGTGAAAGCATTTATGTGTCAGGGCTGAATAATCAGTGATGTTGCTGCTGCTGTAATGCTTGGCAGGAGTTCCACCTTTAATAACTACATGAGGCTTCACACGTAAGCTCCAATTAGGAGGGAAATTTTCACTGCGGGAATGACTTGTTATTCCTTTCATAGCAGTGCAGTTTGTTTTGTTCAGTTGTGATTTGGATGGGAGGAAACTGTGTGCATTTTTTTTTCATATAAATCACAGACATAATAATCACTCAATCAATCAATTATTGATTTCACTTGTATGGTATATTGTGTGATACCTGACTGCAATCAGCAGTTTGCAGTCTGAAAAAAACGACATTACATCACCTCCTAGGAGTAGCAGTTTTATTTATTTATTTGCACAATATAAACAGTACAAAAGGTAACATTGTTAAAAAACGTAGAGACAAGAAATGAGTAATGAAAAATACGTAATAAGAAATAAGTGCAGGTGAGAAAAGAAACCTACAAAGGGTTTATGCAAGGTTGGGGCGGTATAGTTCGGTTGGTAAAGTGGCCGTGCCAGCAACTTGAGGGTTCCAGGTTCGATCCCCGCTTCCGCCATCCTAGTCACTGTCGTTGTGTCCTTGGGCAAGACACTTTACCCACATGCTCCCAGTGTCACCCACACTGGTTTAAATGTAACTTAGATATTGGGTTTCACTATGTAAAGCGCTTTGACTTACTAGAGAAAAGCGCTATATAAATATAATTCACTTCACTTCTCTCCTAAAGCAGTAAATTAACAAACAAATTTAAACATAGTATATAAAAATTAGACAACAACAGTTGTCCCAGCCATCCATACAACTGTGACGGCCCGGGCGCACTCCAGTGCGCAGTCATCTGCACCTCCGGCGCGCACCACTCCGGCTGCAAGAAGCGGCTGATGAGCTCCCTGGGCTTCTTAAGCCAGTGCAAACCTGAGTTCCGGGCTAGAACGTAGCAACCTGTTCCAGTACAGTAAGCCGACAATATCTATCTCTATGCACACTCTCTCTCTCTGTGTTTCTCCCCCTCCGTGTTCATTTGTCTTGTGTCCCTTGTCGTCATGCAGCAGCATTCCTCCGTTCCTGCGTCACAACCTGTGTGTCTCGTCTCCCCGAATTCCCTCTGGCTGAAGTTGGTACACTTTGACAGCCATTTAGGACCCGAAAATGGACAGAACAACACGAAAAGACATTTGGTGCCCCCACACCGTTTCTTTGTAATTAGTGAGTAGAAATCAGTGATGAAGAAAAAAAAACAAAGGTTATGATGCGTTTTTTAAATTAAATTAAAATGATAAAAATACGTAAATATTGAATGTTGTTATAAATGTGCCCATTGCTATATTACATACATACTTACATCATCTATTTAAAACCTCAATTGAGGAGTTTGGATGTTTTTTTAAGGGTTATGTAGGCGGAATTGCGCGGCTCCCATAGGCTCCATTGTAAGCTGACTTTTGATCACGTGTATTTAATATTTAGAATGCATTAAAAAAAAAAACATCCATCGTCATGTTTTCCATAATAATTGTGAACGATAGGCAAAATTACAAAAAAAAGTGCAGCTCACCTACTCAGTGGCCTAGTGGTTAGAGCAGGGGTGGGCAATTAATTTTTACCGGGGGCCGCATGAGCAACCCGAGCACTGCTGGAGGGCCACACCGACAATATTTCAATTAAATTTTGCTCAAATTATTTTTGATATACCGTAAGATAAATAATAATAATAATAATAATTTAATTTAACCTAACTTAACTTTACACAAAAGCAGACTGCTTTTGATGGTTTTATTTTTAACTCTGTCTTACACAACCCTTCCTGATGTATAATACAATGCAAAAATGTCAATTTCTGTCACTTTATCCTGCATCCTCTTTAAAACTCCAACATTTTTCCGCATCAGATTTGGACAACCATCTGTTGTCACACCTGCCAGCTTGTCCCATTTCAGTCCTAACATGTCCAAACAACACATTTACCTGAAATCTGCGTTCAAAGAACTCCGGCTTATTAGTGATTCCCAGAGCCCAAAAAAAGTCTGCGGGCTGTAGAGCGTTTTCTATTCGGGCTCCAGTACTATGGAATGCCCTCCCGGTAACAGTCATTACCTGTGGTTGTCTCTTTAATTGACTGCATGGCTGCCAGCTCCTCCGTGATTTGAAAGTCTGCAGTTATCCCACGTAAGAAGATGAGCAGCTGGGCGGTGTTACGTACATCGCAGCTGTCATGCAAAGCCAGCGAAAAACAGTCAAAGTCTGCCGTTCTGTTCTTCAGCTGAAGCTCCAAGTTTCCAGCGATGGTCTCAACCCGCCTCGTTACAGTGCGTCGGGAGATTGACACGTTCTCAGATGCGCCCCTCTTCTCCGGGCATATCAGCGCAACAGAGTCCAATATGCACTCCTTAATAAACTCTCCGTCAGAAAACGCCTTACTTTTTCTGGCGATTTTGTGAGAAATGACGAAACTTGTCCTGATGGCTGCATTTCTGGGGGTGTGAAATTTGGCAAAAAGTCCTTGTTGGGTTTGCAGTTTTACCATCAACGCATCAGTTTCCCTTGCGCGCGCTTCATCAGACATATTCCGGTATTTTTCCTCGTGCTTCGTCGTGTAGTGGCGATTCAAATTATATTCTTTAGATAGGCTCCAGCACCCCCCGCGACCCCAAAAGGAACAAGCGGTAGAAAATGGATGGATGGAAACACAGCAACCTGTGTACCACAAATTCAGCACACGGCGTTACCTTTAATTTCTGTAAAGAAATACTTGGCAGTCCATGTCTTGTTGAAAACACGGCATTCGTCATCAACTTTTTTCTTTTTAGCGTCTCTGGGATAACCGGGCATCACTTGTCGCTGTGCACCTTCACTCACAGGTTACACACGGACATACGCCCATAAATAACACTTTTCAAAATAAAAGCAGTACAGTTGTATTGCACGCACGACATAGATGTTTTTTTAAATGTATTTTGTAATTTGTGATTGCCGCTGTTCACATTCACTCACAATCGCGTACGAGCATACGTCCACACGGAAGTAATACAAATAACGCTTTTCAAAACAAAAGCAGCACCGTTGTATTGCACACTCGACATAGATACGTTTTAAAATTTATTTTGTAATTTATGATTGGCCTCACGCGGGCCGGACAGAGACGCACAAAGGGCCGGATGTGGCCCACGGGCTGCTGAATGCCCAGGTCTGGGTTAGAGTGTCCGCCCTGAGATTGGTAGGTAGTGAGTTCAAACCCCGGCCGAGTCATACCAAAGACTATAAAAATGGGACCCATTACCTTTCTGCTTGGCACTCAGCATCAAGGGTTGGAATTGGGGGTTAAATCACCAAAAATGATTCCCGGGCGCGGCCACCGCTGCTGCTCACTGCTCCCCTCACCTCCCAGGGGGTGAACAAGGGGATGGGTCAAATGCAGAGGACAAATTTCACCACACCTAGTGTGTGTGTGACTATCATTGGTACTTTAACTTAACTTTAACTTTAAGTGTTCCCAAGGAAACAACACAGTTGGCCTACTGCATGCTTGGTTGGCGTTTTCATGAATGATTTAAATGGGGGCCCTTCAGTATCAAGTAGTGTTCTTAAAGACTCAAGACTTTTATTGTTATTGAACAGTGGCCTGTACAACGAAACCATTTATTATTTTGCAAAGTACCAACAGGGAAAATCTCTAACAAATTACTGCATTACCTCAGCTGTCTTCAATAAAACACGTTTGTTTGATTGCACGGACATTTTTTTGGGACAATTCTTTTAAAAAAGTGCAGATTGCCAGGGTACTAGCGCTCTTATTTCATCATTATCTTGGCTCAGATATGACTTACAGTCCATATAACCTCGCTTTGAACAATAATTATTCCTGGAAGTGAAAGGAAGATTATTTTAAAAGTTGTATCATTATTTGGATTGAAAAGGCACCACACCAGCTTCCTATTTTACAGTCGAATTAACGACAGAGAGAGAGATTTAAGAAACTTTTCTGTGGTAGACACAGCTGGAAAAGGTTACATTTGTAGTGTTGCGTTAACTTCACTCCAGATGAACTTCCTTAAGGAAGCTTAGATCTATTGTGCGTCTTCTTTTTGTACAAATGTGTACACTTCCACCACTTTTGTGAAGATGCACACTGATCTGTTTTCACCTATTGAATATATACAGCATATGCACTTATAGACATGCATTGGCAGTCTGATTTAAACTTCATGGAACTTTTTAAACCCGGTACATCAACAAGTGCCAGTCATTGTTCTGAGATCACACTCATGCTACCATTAAAAATGTAAAAATAATATGACTGTCAATATGAAGCAAAATGTAGCCCAAGCTTCAAAACAATAGTCTTAATATTTATACATAGGGCAACCATTAAGTGTGCAATATGTACAGTACATGTATATCTGTGCTTAGGTGGAAATAGTGGTGTTATTATAATTTACTTCTTTTTTTTAATCATTAAATTAAAAATGAATTAATAGGAAAATACATTTAGAAAATATGTAATGCTCCGAGTCATTACCCAGTCATTTCATTGCCTTTTTTAAATTATATTTTACTTTTGTTACTGTATGTAAAAGCTGCACCGCAGCCCCAGAATTTCCTCATTGTGGAAAAAATAAAGTCCATCCTATCTTACCGTAACTCAGGGGTGTCAAACTCACTTTAGCTCAGGGGCCGCATGGAGGAACATCTGTGCACACGCAAGCGGCACTATTAAAGTCATGGCATTAAAACTAACAACTTCAGATTGTTTTCTTTGTCTTACTTTGGCCAAAAATAGAACAAACACATTCTGAAAATATTACAAGAAAAAAATACTGGTAGCAGTAAAGTTTAGATCCATGAAGGAAAGAAGAAAGTGAATGAACGTTTATAACTGAATACATTTACATATGCATAAAAATGTGTTTTCTTTTTTCTTTTTTTTTCTTTTTATCAATTAACGTTTATGACAACCTTTTTCCAAAACACAATATAGGATGTGAGATATAACAGGATAATGCATACATTTATCATTTGTTTTCAAAAAGCTTACAAAAAAGTGGGACCCCAAAAATTTACTGTGGGACCCCATTTGTATGACTTGATGGGGTCCCTGGGACCCCATTTTGATAATTCCTAGCGCCAACACTGATGGAGTATTGGTGCGTGCAAAACAGCAGCAGGTGGCTGTGACCTGCGGGCCGGTTCTAATACTAATCAAACATCATCCCGGGGGCCATAGATAAGTCATTTGGGCGGTATAGCTCGGTTGGTATGTGGCCGTGCCAGCAACTTCAGGGTTGCAGGTTCGATCCCCGATTCCGCCATCCTAGTCAATGCCGTTGTGTCCTTGGGCAAGACACTTTACCCACCTGTTCCCAGTGCCACTCACACTGGATTAAATGTAATTTAGATATTGGGTTTCACTATGTAAAGCGCTTTGAGTCACTTGAGGAAAAAGCGCTATATAAATATAATTCACTTCACTTCACTTCATTCGCGGCCAGATCTGGCCCGCGTCCCTTGACTTTGACACCCTTGTTGTAACTTATCAACAAAGGTTAATGTTACATACGGCGAGGGAAGGAGACGACACAACGGCAGGAATCAGTTCAACAGGTTTATTGAACTAGATGATGTACTGGGGTGTGTATGCTACTAATAATGTATGGTGCAAGACGATGTGAAGAATTAACAATGTAAATGTTACCAGAGGGTGTTGTTCGTGCGTGTCGGATGAATCGTTCGAAAGTCCAGAGGTGCAAGGCAATAAGGAAGTCGGTGGGCAAGCGAGTGGTTCGGGGCTGAAGAGAGGCGTCGAGGTCCGTGTCCGAGCGGGGGCCGAGGGAAGCAGTCAAAAATACGGCGGGAAGTCCGAAAATGCAAGGCGCACAGCTCGATCAGTGGAGACGGAGGGAATACTGGGGGGAACACAAAGGATATATAAGACACGGGCAGAGGGAAAGCACAGAGAGCAGGGACGAGGAGGGAAGCCAGAGACGTGATGCTTACTACGGGGAGTGAACTACGTTCCGGCACTGGATCTTCGGGTCCGCTGGTCTTTATGTTGTCTGCCCTTATCAGATTCAGGTCCGCTGATTGATGATTGTCTGCAGCCATACAGGCGCGTGGCCGCGATGCAGGGGCGTGTCCCGGGGTGCTCCCAGCGGAGCTGCCGGCGGCGTTTGCTGCAGATGGACTAAGGGATTGCGCATGCGCCGTGACAGTTCAAATATGAACAGTCAATCAAATGGGGTGGGGAAAGCCATGAGAATTTTTTTTTTAATTATATCTCAAATAAACCACATTTACTTATGTTGAACAGGTGCATATGTCAATCCGTGTTAAAAACTTCACTCAAATAAAGTAAAGAGGAAAAGAGACAATTGCATCAAGTTAGCGTTGTATTTACAAACCCTGTTTCCATATGAGTTGGGAAATTGTGTTAGATGTAAATATAAACGGAATACAATGATTTGCAAATCATTTTCAACCCATATTCAGTTGAATATGCTACAAAGACAACATATTTGATGTTCAAACGGATAAACATTTTTTTTTTTCCAAGAATCATTAACTTTAGAATTTGATGCCAGCAACATGTGACAAAGAAGTTGGGAAAGGTGGCAATAAACACTGATAAAATTGAGGAATGCTCATCAAACACTTATTTGGAACATCCCACAGGTGAACAGGCAAAATGGGAACAGGTGGGTGCCATGATTGGGTATAAAAGTAGATTCCATGAAATGCTCAGTCATTCACAAACAAGGATGGGGCGAGGGTCACCACTTTGTCAACAAATACGTGAGCAAATTGTTGAACAGTTTAAGAAAAACCTTTCTCAACCAGCTATTGCAAGGAATTTAGGGATTTCACCATCTACGGTCCGTAATATCATCAAAGGGTTCAGAGAATCTGGAGAAATCACTGCACGTAAGCAGTTAAGCCCGTGACCTTCGATCCCTCAGGCTGTACTGTATCAACAAGCAACATCAGTGTGTAAAGGATATCACCACATGGGCTCAGGAACACTTCAGAAACCCACTGTCAGTAACTACAGTTGGTCGCTACATCTGTAAGTGCAAGTTAAAACTCTCTTATGCAAGGCGAAAACCGTTTATCAACAACACCCAGGAACGCCGTCGGCTTCGCTGGGCCTGAGCTCATCTAAGATGGACTGATACAAAGTAGAAAAGTGTTCTGTGGTCTGACGAGTCCACATTTCAAATTGTTTTTGGAAACTGTGGACGTCGTGTCCTCCGGACCAAAGAGGAAAAGAACCATCCAGATTGTTATAGGCGCAAAGTTGAAAAGCCAGCATCTGTGATGGTATGGGGGTGTATTAGTGCCCAAGACATGGGTAACTTACACATCTGTGAAGGCGCCATTAATGCTGAAAGGTACATACAGGTTTTGGAGCAACATATGTTGCCATCCAAGCAACGTTACCATGGACGCCCCCGCTTATTTCAGCAAGACAATGCCAAGCCACGTGTTACATCAACGTGGCTTCATAGTAAAAGAGTGCGGGTACTAGACTGGCCTGCCTGTAGTCCAGACCTGTCTCCCATTGAAAATGTGTGGCGCATTATGAAGCCTGAAATACCACAACGGAGACCCCCGTACTGTTGAACAACTTAAGCTGTACATCAAGCAAGAATGGGACAGAATTCCACCTGAGAGTGTTCTGAGATCACACTCATGCTACCATTAAAAATGTAAAAATAATATGACTGTCAATATGAAGCAAAATGTAGCCCAAGCTTCAAAACAATAGTCTTAATATTTATACATAGGGCAACCATTAAGTGTGCAATATGTACAGTACATGTATATCTGTGCTTAGGTGGAAATAGTGGTGTTATTATAATTTACTTCTTTTTTTTAATCATTAAATTAAAAATGAATTAATAGGAAAATACATTTAGAAAATATGTAATGCTCCGAGTCATTACCCAGTCATTTCATTGCCTTTTTTAAATTATATTTTACTTTTGTTACTGTATGTAAAAGCTGCACCGCAGCCCCAGAATTTCCTCATTGTGGAAAAAATAAAGTCCATCCTATCTTACCGTAACTCAGGGGTGTCAAACTCACTTTAGCTCAGGGGCCGCATGGAGGAACATCTGTGCACACGCAAGCGGCACTATTAAAGTCATGGCATTAAAACTAACAACTTCAGATTGTTTTCTTTGTCTTACTTTGGCCAAAAATAGAACAAACACATTCTGAAAATATTACAAGAAAAAAATACTGGTAGCAGTAAAGTTTAGATCCATGAAGGAAAGAAGAAAGTGAATGAACGTTTATAACTGAATACATTTACATATGCATAAAAATGTGTTTTCTTTTTTCTTTCTTTTTCTTTTTATCAATTAACGTTTATGACAACCTTTTTCCAAAACACAATATAGGATGTGAGATATAACAGGATAATGCATACATTTATCATTTGTTTTCAAAAAGCTTACAAAAAAGTGGGACCCCAAAAATTTACTGTGGGACCCCATTTGTATGACTTGATGGGGTCCCTGGGACCCCATTTTGATAATTCCTAGCGCCAACACTGATGGAGTATTGGTGCGTGCAAAACAGCAGCAGGTGGCTGTGACCTGCGGGCCGGTTCTAATACTAATCAAACATCATCCCGGGGGCCATAGATAAGTCATTTGGGCGGTATAGCTCGGTTGGTATGTGGCCGTGCCAGCAACTTCAGGGTTGCAGGTTCGATCCCCGATTCCGCCATCCTAGTCAATGCCGTTGTGTCCTTGGGCAAGACACTTTACCCACCTGTTCCCAGTGCCACTCACACTGGATTAAATGTAATTTAGATATTGGGTTTCACTATGTAAAGCGCTTTGAGTCACTTGAGGAAAAAGCGCTATATAAATATAATTCACTTCACTTCACTTCATTCGCGGCCAGATCTGGCCCGCGGCCCTTGACTTTGACACCCTTGTTGTAACTTATCAACAAAGGTTAATGTTACATACGGCGAGGGAAGGAGACGACACAACGGCAGGAATCAGTTCAACAGGTTTATTGAACTAGATGATGTACTGGGGTGTGTATGCTACTAATAATGTATGGTGCAAGACGATGTGAAGAATTAACAATGTAAATGTTACCAGAGGGTGTTGTTCGTGCGTGTCGGATGAATCGTTCGAAAGTCCAGAGGTGCAAGGCAATAAGGAAGTCGGTGGGCAAGCGAGTGGTTCGGGGCTGAAGAGAGGCGTCGAGGTCCGTGTCCGAGCGGGGGCCGAGGGAAGCAGTCAAAAATACGGCGGGAAGTCCGAAAATGCAAGGCGCACAGCTCGATCAGTGGAGACGGAGGGAATACTGGGGGGAACACAAAGGATATATAAGACACGGGCAGAGGGAAAGCACAGAGAGCAGGGACGAGGAGGGAAGCCAGAGACGTGATGCTTACTACGGGGAGTGAACTACGTTCCGGCACTGGATCTTCGGGTCCGCTGGTCTTTATGTTGTCTGCCCTTATCAGATTCAGGTCCGCTGATTGATGATTGTCTGCAGCCATACAGGCGCGTGGCCGCGATGCAGGGGCGTGTCCCGGGGTGCTCCCAGCGGAGCTGCCGGCGGCGTTTGCTGCAGATGGACTAAGGGATTGCGCATGCGCCGTGACAGTTCAAATATGAACAGTCAATCAAATGGGGTGGGGAAAGCCATGAGAATTTTTTTTTAAATTATATCTCAAATAAACCACATTTACTTATGTTGAACAGGTGCATATGTCAATCCGTGTTAAAAACTTCACTCAAATAAAGTAAAGAGGAAAAGAGACAATTGCATCAAGTTAGCGTTGTATTTACAAACCCTGTTTCCATATGAGTTGGGAAATTGTGTTAGATGTAAATATAAACGGAATACAATGATTTGCAAATGATTTTCAACCCATATTCAGTTGAATATGCTACAAAGACAACATATTTGATGTTCAAACGGATAAACATTTTTTTTTTTCCAAGAATCATTAACTTTAGAATTTGATGCCAGCAACATGTGACAAAGAAGTTGGGAAAGGTGGCAATAAACACTGATAAAATTGAGGAATGCTCATCAAACACTTATTTGGAACATCCCACAGGTGAACAGGCAAAATGGGAACAGGTGGGTGCCATGATTGGGTATAAAAGTAGATTCCATGAAATGCTCAGTCATTCACAAACAAGGATGGGGCGAGGGTCACCACTTTGTCAACAAATACGTGAGCAAATTGTTGAACAGTTTAAGAAAAACCTTTCTCAACCAGCTATTGCAAGGAATTTAGGGATTTCACCATCTACGGTCCGTAATATCATCAAAGGGTTCAGAGAATCTGGAGAAATCACTGCACGTAAGCAGTTAAGCCCGTGACCTTCGATCCCTCAGGCTGTACTGTATCAACAAGCAACATCAGTGTGTAAAGGATATCACCACATGGGCTCAGGAACACTTCAGAAACCCACTGTCAGTAACTACAGTTGGTCGCTACATCTGTAAGTGCAAGTTAAAACTCTCTTATGCAAGGCGAAAACCGTTTATCAACAACACCCAGGAACGCCGTCGGCTTCGCTGGGCCTGAGCTCATCTAAGATGGACTGATACAAAGTAGAAAAGTGTTCTGTGGTCTGACGAGTCCACATTTCAAATTGTTTTTGGAAACTGTGGACGTCGTGTCCTCCGGACCAAAGAGGAAAAGAACCATCCAGATTGTTATAGGCGCAAAGTTGAAAAGCCAGCATCTGTGATGGTATGGGGGTGTATTAGTGCCCAAGACATGGGTAACTTACACATCTGTGAAGGCGCCATTAATGCTGAAAGGTACATACAGGTTTTGGAGCAACATATGTTGCCATCCAAGCAACGTTACCATGGACGCCCCCGCTTATTTCAGCAAGACAATGCCAAGCCACGTGTTACATCAACGTGGCTTCATAGTAAAAGAGTGCGGGTACTAGACTGGCCTGCCTGTAGTCCAGACCTGTCTCCCATTGAAAATGTGTGGCGCATTATGAAGCCTGAAATACCACAACGGAGACCCCCGTACTGTTGAACAACTTAAGCTGTACATCAAGCAAGAATGGGACAGAATTCCACCTGAGAGTGTTCTGAGATCACACTCATGCTACCATTAAAAATGTAAAAATAATATGACTGTCAATATGAAGCAAAATGTAGCCCAAGCTTCAAAACAATAGTCTTAATATTTATACATAGGGCAACCATTAAGTGTGCAATATGTACAGTACATGTATATCTGTGCTTAGGTGGAAATAGTGGTGTTATTATAATTTACTTCTTTTTTTTAATCATTAAATTAAAAATGAATTAATAGGAAAATACATTTAGAAAATATGTAATGCTCCGAGTCATTACCCAGTCATTTCATTGCCTTTTTTAAATTATATTTTACTTTTGTTACTGTATGTAAAAGCTGCACCGCAGCCCCAGAATTTCCTCATTGTGGAAAAAATAAAGTCCATCCTATCTTACCGTAACTCAGGGGTGTCAAACTCACTTTAGCTCAGGGGCCGCATGGAGGAACATCTGTGCACACGCAAGCGGCACTATTAAAGTCATGGCATTAAAACTAACAACTTCAGATTGTTTTCTTTGTCTTACTTTGGCCAAAAATAGAACAAACACATTCTGAAAATATTACAAGAAAAAAATACTGGTAGCAGTAAAGTTTAGATCCATGAAGGAAAGAAGAAAGTGAATGAACGTTTATAACTGAATACATTTACATATGCATAAAAATGTGTTTTCTTTTTTCTTTTTTTTTCTTTTTATCAATTAACGTTTATGACAACCTTTTTCCAAAACACAATATAGGATGTGAGATATAACAGGATAATGCATACATTTATCATTTGTTTTCAAAAAGCTTACAAAAAAGTGGGACCCCAAAAATTTACTGTGGGACCCCATTTGTATGACTTGATGGGGTCCCTGGGACCCCATTTTGATAATTCCTAGCGCCAACACTGATGGAGTATTGGTGCGTGCAAAACAGCAGCAGGTGGCTGTGACCTGCGGGCCGGTTCTAATACTAATCAAACATCATCCCGGGGGCCATAGATAAGTCATTTGGGCGGTATAGCTCGGTTGAATTCCACCTGAGAGCTTAAAAAATGTGTCTCCTCAGTTCCCAAACGTTTACTGAGTGTTGTTAAAAGGAAAGGCCATGTAACACAGTGGTGAACATGCCCTTTCCCAACTACTTTGGCACGTGTTGCAGCCATGAAATTCTAAGTTAATTATTATTTGCAAAAAAAAAACAAAGTTTATGATTTTGAACATCAAATACCTTGTCTTTGTAGTGCATTCAACTGAATATGGGTTGAAAAGGATTTGCAAATCATTGTATTCCGTTTATATTTACATCTAACACAATTTCCCAACTCATATGGAAACGGGGTTTGTAACAAGCTGCAAGAAAAGCTCCATAACACATAAATGAGCCAATCAGATTTGATGGGTTTCCCTTATGGCCAATCAATGAATCCGGTGATCTTAGAAACAAGTGAAAACCAGTCAAAATGGCTGTTGTACAGCAATCTAAGTACGCAAGAGGCTTACATCTTCCTGCAAAAGGCAGATATGAGCAAAAATTCAATCTGTGCAATGGAAAAGAGCCATACTCTTTATCAAAAAAAGATTTGTCAAGTAATATCAAAGATTATCCGTCGGTCGCGTTTGCAGACATATCGAACTATTGTGCTCCAGACGGCATTCTACGCGACAAAACAGATGGAAGCTTGGATTTGCATGGAAATCTACAATTTCTTTGTGTGTGTGGCTGGGCAAAGGAAATTGGTAGCACGACTTTCCCGGATATAAATCGTTTGTATCAAAAATAATACTTAGATAGATAATAGATCGAAACTAGAGGATACCTAAATGGGAAACACTAAACGTAAAAAGTAGATCAAACAAACCTTAAACAAAGTGGTCACCGCAAACCTGTGCATTCTTCAACTCTGCTCCTTTGTGCTGGAGTGCGTGTCAATTTTCCCGGGCCCCAACGAGCTTCTAAAGCCTGGTCCATCGAAAGCCATTGACTTACCTGTGCTCTATCAATACTTGTTATGATAGAAGGATTGCAAAAACAACAGTTTAACGAGCAGCCTGATGAAGCCAAACAAATTTGTCTAGGACAAACGGAAACTGAAAAAAATCCAAATAATGATCCAACAAGAAAACCTGGAAAACACACTAGGAACACATAAGGAAAAGCGAGAAAACAATCCAGCTACTGAAGAGGAAAAGCAGGGCGGGGATTAAGTCACATGAATGGCATGAAGGATGTGCGTTTGATCAAAAAGCAAGGGACACATTGCTGATTAAAGGCATACTACAGTATACACTACATATATAATGCAATAAATGTATATTATTAATACAATCATAATGTACTAGTTGGTGGATGGACTTTTAGTCATATCAGCGAGCTCACCCCACAATTCATACTAAGGGGAAGCAATATCACATCTGGGAACGTTGATTATTCCTGGCAAACTGCAGACTTGGGAGTTAAAAACTAAATTGATGGAATATCATTGTCCATAACAACATATAAACTGATTGCAGGTAGGAGAAGCAGAATATATAAAAGGTTATGGAAGCTACTGTATTTAGAATAGAAAAGAAAGTACTTTATTGATCCATGGGGGAAATTCAGCACCACAGTTCGCTCACAATAAACAATAAACACTTAGGTATTTTTTACATGTGAATAATATAAATAGTCTATTATACAGCATTATTTACATGTGAATAATATAAATACAGTCTACTATACAGCATTATTTAGAATAGAAAAGAAAGTACTTTATTGATCCATGGGGGAAATTCAGCACCACAGTTCGCTCACAATAAACAATAAACACTTAGGTATTTTTTACATGTGAATAATATAAATAGTCTATTATACAGCATTATTTACATGTGAATAATATAAATACAGTCTATTATACAGCATTATTTACATGGGAATAATATAAATACAGTCTATTATACATTTAAGTACAGTCAAAAGGAACATATGCATTTTACAGTCTGATGGCTGTCGGTATGAAGGACTTCCTGTGTCGTTCCGTGTTGCATTTTGGGATTCATTTTCATATTAATCATGTCCAAAACAATATACATTGATTTATAATTTACTTTCTGCGTATGTCTGCAAGATGTTTGTAAGTGAAGGCCTTCCCAGATTGCAAATGAAAACTCTCACCACCCTCTCCAACTCTCTCCAAAACCTAATCTGTCTTTTAAAATGTACACTGTTTAAATAAACATCTTGAATGAACGACATCGCTATTTTTGTTCCTAGACACAGTCAAAAATAAACTTTGTAAACAGTATATAGATTCACCTGGTCACAACATTAGGTACACCTGCTCACTCTCTAATCGATACAGAGCTGCATAAAAAATGGCAGTGTTATTGTGTGCATGATAAGATTAGATGGAAATAATACTTTATCCTACCTTTTCTTGCGGTTCCTCAAAGCAAGACATAAAGTCGTCTTTCGAGTATAACGGCAAATCCAATTTCGTACTGGTCCGTCTTAACAAAACAGTTAGGAGCTCCTACCACTCTGGCTGAGAGCTTATACTTAATGTCCAAATAAGTGCGTCCACCTCACTGTGACGTCACAACGTAGCTGATCTTTAAAAAAGACAACATAACACCGCTGGGCAGAGGCATCCAGAACTGCAAGCAAGGTTATTTTTACTAATCAATCCAGTAAAACAATACACAATGATACCATAATAATACAATTTCAATTCCAAAACCAAACCCGGCCAAGCAACATTCAGAATAGCAATGAACAGAGTAATTGAGAGGAAACACAAACATGACACAAAACAATCCAAAAGTAGTCAAACAAAAATGAATAATATCAACAACAGTATCAATATTAATAAGAACTCCAACATAGCAGTGATTAGGAATCCCTCACTGACATTATCATCACAGCCATTTATAAAAAAAATAAAAACATTTAAAAAATGAATAATAGTGTCACAGCGGCTTACACTTGCATTGCATCTCATAAGCTTAACACATTGTGTCCAATATTTTCCACAAAGATAACATAAGTCATATTTTAAGTTAATCTAATAGTTAAAACTAATTTAAATAATGGATCCCATATTCCAATATATGACTCATTATTATCTAAACTAAATGCAGTTTTTCTACTGATATCATCTCCATAGCTTGTGTGTACCAGTCAGTATGAGTTGGACTATCAACATCTATCCATTTTTTTAATATTACCCTTTTTGTTATTATGCATATTGAAAGAAAAGCATTATTACTCTTTGATGGCACGTTACTAAATTGATGGAGATCCCCAAGAATACAAGTTTGCAGTGTCATTGGGATGTTTATATTAAGGAATGTGATTGCTTCTTTTGTTGTTTTCAACCATAACTATTTTATTCTCTGACATTCCCACAATAAATGAACAAGAGTTCCTTCAGCTGCCCGACACTTCTACTACATCAATTTTAAACAGCTGAGAATCTATTCAAGATCTTAAATTGACTCAGTTTATTTTTAATGCGTCTAAAGGGCTTATTGGCATTTTTCCAAATATCATTTCATGATATGTCCCTTTCATCCAAAATGTTTAAGTCGATCATCCATCCGAACGCATGCATCATTTGCATTTCTAGTATGATGTTAATTTATTATTCCATAAAATCTTTTAATTAATTTCTTAATTGTGTCTTGAAAAGTGCTTCTTCCAGTTCATGGCTATTTAGATACATACTTTCATAGGATATGCATTTGTTTTTATGATTTGACGCTGTGGCATTGTTTAACACAAATATCCAACATTGTAACAACATTTATAAGTCAGACTAGACGAAAACCATCTTAAGTAAACTTTAGGATTGATTTCAAACCACGCCGGCCATTTCATATTCCAAAAAGGCAACCAGTCATCACAGAAATATTTAACAAGGTTTATGGAGTACGAGGTGGTCTCTTCCCGCTGAACCCAAATGGTTGTACAATAACGGGGTGTGGTTTTCACAGGGTGTGAAAGTGGTGACTAAACCCACCGCTGATCTTTCGCATCTCTAAACCAAACCAGGAGTAGAACTGTGATGACAAACTAAATATTTGTTGCGTGAATCATTGGATTCTCTGTGGTGGAGTATCTTTCACACAGCGAGGCCATCATCTCTCTGCTCTGCCTGGCTGCTGTACCAGCACAACCACAAAGTTGGGCGCAGGTTCATACACCCTGTTTTCTATTAGGGTGTAACTGTAATCCCTACAGACTGCAATATAGAGAACAAGTTTAATATTGGTTATAATTTAGTTAACTCAATTTGGGGTGTTGGGTAAAATTTGCATGGGAACAAAACAGTATGTCAGTCTCATCTTTCATACTGGAAAGTTGAGTCCTTTACAGTACATAATAGAAATGGGCATCTGTAGTATTGGAAGTAGAGTCTATTTTTCTTTCTTTCTTTTCATTCCATTCTAGAAAAGGCTGAACTTGTTGTTTTACGAGTGACCTTTCATGTACCTTTATTCACCTGCACCGTCACATTATGTGTTTGGTGCAGTGTTTGAATAGTCATTTTCAATATTGCACAGTGGTATAGTGGTTATAGCATGTTGGTCACGCAGTCAGGAGATTGAGGGTATGCATTTTTACTTGGGCATCTCTGTGTGGACTTTGCTCGTTCTCCCATTGTATGCGTGCTGTGAGTGTGTGTGTGTGTGTGTGTGTGTGTGTGTGTGTGTGTGTGTGTGTGTGTGTGTGTGTGTGTGTGTGTGTGTGTGTGTGTGTGCGTTTTCCTCTGGTACTTGGCTTCCTCCCACATTCCAAAACCACGCATGCTATTTTAGGGTGATTGGAGACTCTGTGATTGTCCATAACTGTGAATGGCTGTTAGTCTACTGTATGTACAGTATATACGGTTTTTGCTGATGACTAGCTCACCTGAATTTTGCTGGGATAGGCTGCAGCTTACTTGTGGCTCTGATAGGGTAAGCAGTATAGAAAATGACTGTTTTTTTTTTTTGCTTTTCAAAATACACTAAAACCTCTAAGTTCCAGAAATATGGTCAGCTTTTGATTCATGTGAGGTTTGTCATGGTCTTGCTTTTTTTTTTATCCCCAAATGTTTTTGTTTTTTTTAATGTTTTGCACACAATTGTGGAAATAAATTAAGGCCAACAGTTTTGTACTTGGAAAAAAAACTTTGAAACTGAAAAATCAAGTTTTGATGTTGAATTTTGAAGTATACATCAGTGTATTCAAAATAAAAATAAATGCACATATTTTTTGAGGTCGAATATAATTATGATTCACTCTGGGAATTATTGGGATGCAATTATTCATTTATATTTTTTACTTTCTTATGTTTTGAAATTTAAGATTCTGTTTTTCCAAGATTAAAATTTTTTTTTTTACAGTTTCAAACTACAATGTTGCTTATAATAGCGAATTTGGAGACACTGCTTTTACTCATTGTAGTCTTAAAGTACAAAACTATGATGCATCCAAAGGTGGCTAAATAAAGTGGCAAAAGTGAACCTTGCTATGAGATGACAGTTTTGACCTGGATCGCCATTTTCCTGTGTTTTGTATCATTGTCTGTCCGAGTGCTCTAATTTTGGTTCTACATCCTGTTGGATTCCTTGTTTTTGCTGCACCTTCACTTTCTGCTCTGCTTACTGCCATAACACCTGTTTTCCATTAGTTAATTTAGCCTATTTAGTTTCACCTGTTGCTACTGGATACTTTTGCTTTGTACCTTGACAAGTTTGTCTTCTGCGCACTTCCATGCTGCACGAGATATGTTCTGCACCTCATGTGTTTTTCAATTAAATCAAGGCAAATACAACTTTATTTATGTAGAACTTTGCATGCACAGGCAAGTGGCAAACACAAAGTACTGTACCAAAAAAATAAAAAAAAATAAAAGAAGAAACAAAAACACACACACACACACATACAGCACTATTGACAATAACAAAACAAAAACAAAACATGGAATGGCACTGAGGATTTGAGAAAAAACGCCACCTTTGAGGCGGGCGGCCACACTGGAGAACAACTAAAATTAACGCCATTTAAAAAAATATCTAATACAAACCATATGATAAAATATATGTAAAAATGCACATATAAATAATATAAATATTACATTAATAAGTTAATAAAAACATTACATTGAGAGAATGATAATAGAACTATTAATGCTTAAGATAGAAAAGAACACAATAAAATTCTAAAAAACAGATGATTAGTTAAAAGCCTGACTAAAAAGGTGTGTCTTTAGCCTTTTTTCAATTTTATTTCAATGCTCTCTACAGTCCTGAGGCTCTCTGGCAAGCTGTTCCACAGGTGGGGGCCATAGTGGCTAAATGCCACCTCACCGTGGGTCTTTGTTCTGGTATTTGGTAAAGCTAAAAGGTCAGTGCTAGAGAACCTCAGGATCCGTGAGGGTTGATACTATAAAAGCAGGTCAGATTGGTAAGAAGGCGCAAGGCCATTAAGATATTAAAAAAACGAATAATAGAACTTTAAAATCAAAATTGACTTTTTGCCTGTACTTCGCCCTTCCAGCTCTGCATCCTGGTGTCCAAACCAACAACGTCAACATGAGAATGCAACAAACACTTGGCGAAGTGCAATAAAACAAAATAACTTAAACATGCAGAAAGTGTTGACTTTCTAACAAAATATTATTTTTCAAATAAATAATCTCAGACATGGTCCTGCGGTTTGGGACCTCTGGTGTAGTCCCATAAAATGTTGGGTTGAAATGTTTTCGTTCCTATGTTCCCTGAAGATGACGTGATCAAGGACGCCCCCTATCTTTTTGGCTAAACTGTGTGTTATGATTTTACGACACTCAGTTGAAGTATGAATCTGAAAAAATATATATATTTTAACCGAAAATAAAGATCTGAAACTGAAAAAGAAACATTTCAACCTGTAAAAAATAAAATATACTTTTTTCCTGCAAGGAGTGTGTTAGTTTAGGGTTGAAGTTGCCTGGAGGTGTTCTTTTAGTGCGGTTTTGAAGGAGGATAGAGATGCCCTTTCTTTTACACCTGTTGGGAGTGAATTCCATATTGATGTGGCATAGAAGGAGAATCGCCGCTGCCATTACAATATGCAATACTTAATTTAAATCTACCAGAAAACATTTATTTAGGTAGAAATATCACATAATAACACAAAGTAACAGAATAGCATGTATGTATTGTTGTCGTAATTTTGTTGGTTGGACCGGATGTGAAGTGCAGCGCTATTTTCGTGAAGCCGCCAACCGGACGTGTGTGTTTGGTATGAGAAAAGACTTGTCATGTTTTCACGAAAATCTCAGGTAAAAGTGACTTAGACTTCCTCTCTACCGTCTTTCTTTTTGCTGAGCTTGTATTCCATCCTACTAAAACAGTTTGAGTAACAATCTACATTTTATATTATAAATGCACTTAACTGTAATCCAAACACCGATGTGAAGCTTCTCTTCACTCCAAACAGCAATGCACGCTCAGTGTTCGCTCCAATGATGTCGTCTCAGGCTGATTGAAGGTAAATTGTCTGGTCTTGCCCGGAGAACGACTTGCCGTGGCTTTGGATCTGAGATTTCCAAAAGGTGCCCCTTTCTCTGTGCAGTTCTGCTAGCTATTTTCAAGCCTGTGGCTCAACAGTACCTGGACCCATTACACATTTCCCCAAACTACGGAACGGGCAGAGGGTCAAAAACGTTAATTGCACGTTAAAAAAATGATCATCGTTAAAGGAACTTATAGTTAACGCGTTAATATCGCGTTAACTTGGACAGCTCTAATTAAAATATATAAAAGTCCATCCATCCATCCATCTTCTTCCGCTTATCCGAGGTCGGGTCGCGGGGGCAGCAGCCTAAGCAGGGAAGCCCAGACTTCCCTCTCCCCAGCCACTTCGTCCAGCTCCTCCCGGGGGATCCCGAGGCGTTCCCAGGCCAGCCGGGAGACATAGTCTTCCCAACGTGTCCTGGGTCTTCCTCGTGGTCTCCTACCGGTCGGACATGCCCTAAACACCTCCTTAGGGAGGCACTCGGGTGGCATCCTGACCAGATGCCCGAACCACCTCATCTGGCTCCTGTCGATGTGGAGGAGCAGCGGCTTTACTTTGAGCTCCCCCCGGATGACAGAGCTTCTCACCCTATCTCTAAGGGAGAGCCCCGCCACCCGGCGGAGGAAACTCATTTCGGCCGCTTGTACCTGTGATCTTGTCCTTTCGGTCATAACCCAAAGCTCATGACCATAGGTGAGGATGGGAACGTAGATCGACCGGTAAATTGAGAGCTTTGCCTTCCGGCTCAGCTCCTTCTTCACCACAACGGATCGATACAGCGTCCGCATTACTGAAGACGCCGCACCGATCCGCCTGTCGATCTCATGATCCACTCTTCCCTCACTCGTGAACAAGACTCCGAGGTACTTGAACTCCTCCACTTGGGGCAAGATCTCCTCCCCAACCCGGAGATGGCACTCCACCCTTTTCCGGGCAAGAACCATGGACTCGGACTTGGAGGTGCTGATTCTCATCCCAGTCGCTTCACACTCACTATAAAAGTGAAAGATGAAAATGAAAAACTACTCAAAATAATTACTAGAGTGACTCATAATTGATAGAAATGAAAAAAAATGTGCGCACCATTTTTTTATTAGAATACACTAGTTTTCACTTGATTTTTTAATTTAAAAATGTTCCTTTTCATGAACAAAACTTTTGGCCCTAATTTAGCTCCATACACATTCCGCTAGGGACAGGTGGCTGTACAAATGTGTGATGTAACCAGGAAAAATAATAATTTAGTTATTTTCTTTTTTGATCTACTTGATCTATGTCGGCTACCATTTGAAAAAAAAACCAAAAAAAACCTTGAGCTGAATCCCAAATTATATATTGTCTATGGAATGTATAACATTACAGTTGAAGGAGAAAAAGTACCTAAGAGCTTAGTGCTCCATCAATAATCTTTTATATATAAAATGGTCTGGTTAAGACTAAGATGACGACAACAGGATATTTGTCTGTGTTGGTCAGGTCAAAGCACATAACGCTTGGTTCAAGTGGACGTTTTCCGCTATAAAATAAAGGAATCAGGTCCAAGAATCCAATGACGGGGCATTCCCGGTCATGGCTGCCACTATTGCAATGTGCCACCCTACAAAGGCCTGCACCATCAGCCAGCTGTAATGGGCCTTCTGAAGGCAACATCAGAGAAGCGAATGCGGTCACTCGTGGTTAACCAGTAATTATTTCATGAGCTGAGCTCCTAAGCCTTTCTCTAAACCAACTCGAGGTTCAAAGCAGTGGTGAAAATTCAGGACGAGGCACCTCCGTCATGCTACCCGTTTTGAGTATTGTGGTGTTTGTGGATTGACCAAAATTGGTCCAGGGTACTTGATCAATAAATAACAAAAGAACATGGGGTTGTATGCTGATGGAAGAGACTTCCTCTGACCACAGACTATGGTATATATGGTATACACATGACATGGTTTATCTACTCTAATCTTATGACCATATTGGCCTGTGACATGTTCTAAATCAAATGATTGGTCAAATGTGATGCCCATACGGTGGCTGCAATCAACTGACAACACGAAATGAATGAAGGATGTCCGCAAATGCTGGTAATCATTATTTAAAAGCAGCATTCCGGAAAATTTTCAGTCCTTAGGGCAGTGGAACCCAAATGAAAAGAGTCTGCCTGGAACCAACCGCGGCTCAAGCTGGTCTGTTGTGATGGCACAATCACTGGTGAAATGTGCAACATGTGCTGCCCTCAGTACACAAACAGCTTTGTTGGTGATGCCATATTTTGCGGATTATACAGAATTCTAGGTGCTGGATTGGCCCACCTTCAATCCCAGTTGGAACCTCAATCCAAACGAATTAGTTTGAATCTCAGGTTGAACCTTTCTGTGGGGAGGCTGCATATTCTGGTATTTGTTTACTTCAGGCACACATTTGTTTATTTGTCTACCTATGCCCTATGTGTCAAAGTCAAGGCTTGGGGGCCAGATCCGGCCCGCGATTGAATTATCTATGGCCCCCGGGATGATATTTGATTAGTATTAGAACCAACCCGCAGGCCACAGCCGCCTGTTGCTGTTTTGCACGCACCAATACTCCATCAGTGTTGGCGTTAGGAAGTTTCAAAATGGTCACAGGGACCCCATCAAGTCATAAAAATGGGGTCCCACAGTAAATTTTTGGGGTCCCACTTTTTTGTAACCGTTTTGAAAGCAAATGATAAATGTATGCATTATCCTGTTATATCTCACATTCTGTATTGTGTTTTGGAAAAAAGTTGTCATAAACGTTACTTAATTCATAAAAAAAACAAAACAAAAGAAAACACATTTTTATGCATATGCAAATTTCTTCATTCACTTTCTTCTTTCCTTCATGGATCTAAACTTTACCACTGCCGGTATTTTTTTTTCTTCTATATTTCATAGTTTATATATTTTCAGAATGTGTTTTTTTCTATTTTTGGCCAAAGTAAGACAAAAAAAACAATCTGAAGTTGTCTTTATGTTTTAGTTTTAATGCCATGACTTTAATAGTCCGGCCCGCATGTGCATAGATTTTCCTCCATGCGGCCCCTGAGCTGAAATGAGTTTGACACCCCTGATATGCCATGTGATTGACTAGCAACCAGTACAGGATAAACTCTTCTGTAAATGAATGAACCTAACGCATCCACTCACCACTTCACGGAGGACACGTTTGTAGAAAAAAAAAACAAGGCTTAACTACACAAAAAAAAAAAAAAACACTGAGCACCCATCATTTAATCAGCTTTTTTAAAATTAGTTTTTTTTATCATTTTATTTGTCTTCAGCAAATTATACTAATGCCTTGTGATTGATGATTGTCTGGGGACTAGTTCAGGATGAACTCCACATCTTGACCGAACTCAGGTTCCAACTCACCCATGACCCTGTCTGCTGTCCAACCCATTTCAGGGCCGATTTGACCAGTATGAGATCTCTCAGATATCTGAGTGTAACATTTTCTGTTGCGTCAGGATGTCCCTGTCATGTCTGTTATGTTTTGCTTTGTTTTTGGACACTTTTTAGTTCTTGTCTTCACTCCCTTTGTCACCATAGTAACCATTAGTTTCACCTGGTTCACATCGTCATGTCACACACCTGTCTCACGTTTTCACATTTTGAGTCACGCACCTGTTTTCACTAATCATGTCATCAGTATTTAAGCCTGTAGTTGCCAGGCAGTCAGCCTGGCGACATCACTCTTGACACACTCCTGACACTCTGTTTCATGTTCATAGTCCATGCTGCCCTGTTCACGTCATCGCAAGTAAGTTTTGTTGATTAATGCCACAGTTAGTGTCTTTTGTTTTTTTGTCCATAGTTCTGCCTTTGTGCAAGTTTTTGTTTTTATAGCCAAGTTTTGTACTTCCGCCCTTGTGCGCGCCTTTTGTTTATTCCTTTTTTGAGTGTTAAAATTAAATATGTATTTACCTTCACGCCATGTCCGGTCCAAATCATTTGCACCATGGGAAAACAAACCACGCCAAAGTCCAAGTCGTGACAGTCCCAAGTTTTGTGAAGTGAAGTGAAGTGAAGTGAATTACATTTATATAGCGCTTTTTCTCAAGTGACTCAAAGCGCTTTACATAGTGAAACCCAATATCTAAGTTACATTTAAACCAGTGTGGGTGGCACTGGGAGCAGGTGGGTAAAGTGTCTTGCCCAAGGACACAACGGCAGTGACTAGGATGACAGAAGCGGGGATCGAACCTGCAACCCTCAAGTTGCTGGCATGGCCGCTCTACCAACCGAGCTATACCGCCCCAACTATAGATGCATATTTCCCCATAGCATTTAGGTTGAATTAAGAACTGTACAATCTCAGTGATAATTCACGTAAGAAGTACCACCATTGATTAACGTTTTAATTCCCAAAGCAATGCGGTAGGCTTTGTACTTTACCAGGACCTGGGCTTTTTTATGTATGTCATTGTTTTACATTCGATTTGCACTAGAGCAGTGGTTCTCAACCTTTTTTCAGTGATGTACCCCCTGTGAATTTTTTTTAAATTCAAGTACCCCCTAATCAGAGCAAAGCATTTTTGGTTGAAAAAAAGAGATAAAGAAGTAAAATACAGCACTATGTCATCAGTTTCTGATTTATTAAATTGTATAACAGTGCAAAATATTGCTCATTTGTAGTGGTCTTTCTTGAACTATTTGGAAATAAAGATAGGTTTTTATTTATATTTATGAAGGATTTTTGAATTGTTGCTATTTTTAGAATATTAAAAAGAAATCTCACGTACCCCTTGGCATACCTTCAAGTACCCCCAGGGGTACGCGTACCCCATTTGAGAACCACTGCACAACAGGATCACAATTTATTTCATTTTTCTTTTTATTCGATTTATATTTGTAATCTAATCCTATTAACCTATCCTATTTATGAACTATTCTTTCCCTATCATTTTCTACTTAAAAATGATTATGTACATTGCATATGATACATTATGTACATACAGTATGTGTATTGGGCTAAATCTGGGACCTCAGGTACTAAATTGTGTGCCATCCCAAGTGTTTCATGTGTGCTGGTATGACAATAAGTTACATTTTATTTCTCGCCGAGACACATTGCCATAATGTCACTTATAACAAAAAGAAATCTACCACAAAACCAAAGTACATTGAGAGACTTGTTATATACCTGGCAACGTCACACATTTGTGTGGCCACTTGTTGCTAAGCAGAATTTGTGGGGCACAGTACTTAAGTACTCAAAACCAGCATAGCCACAGTTACTTTGAAAAAGTAATCTGATTAACGATTACCTTTTTAAAAAGTAACAGTTACTTTACTGATTACTTTATTTTAAAAGTAACTAAATTAAAGTACAAGTTACTGTATTAGTTGTATTTTGTCGCCAGCACAATGCAAAATCTTGTTATCAATAGCTGACAAAAAGTCAAAATAATGATCGGTATTCTTAGCAAAAAAATACTAATTTCTCTCTGTTTTTTATATTTGTGTTTATTGCTGCTTTGGATTTATTAAACCATGAGTTCAACTCAATTGGTTGGTTTTCCGTTAGATGCCTTGTTTTAACTGGTGTAAAAAAAAACCAACATATGTACTGTACATAAAATAAAATAAAAAGTATAAATAAGTAATAGTATAGAAGAAATAGTACAGCCAAACAATACAGGCAGACTCAATGAAGGACCCACAAACATCTCTTCTCTTTTCATTACCTGCACATATTCCAATTGAGGTCACCGCTGTGTCATGGTAGACAAAGGTCCGATAAAAGGGCGCATTTTGGGGCTCAGGACAAACATAGTCATTGTGGCTCACCTCATAACATTTTTCATTTACCACATTGTTACAAACTAATATGCAAGCTGCAAATGACCGCACAATGACTATCTTGTATCCCAACCTTTACTGTCAGAAAATTAACATTATATTTGTTAAGGAAAATTACAAAAATAGTAACGCTCAGTGACCTTGGATAAGTAACTTTATTCCAATTACTGGTTTGGAAATAGTAACGCATTAGATTACGGTACTTGTTACTGGGGGTCCTGTCGCTGGCCGGTCTGAATGCGTGGGGCCGGTGGTCTCTTGTTCCCTGGGTACCGCAGCTGATGTTTTGGGTTGGGCTCTCTCTACACATATATACTCACATACAATTATTCATGTACCGGTATACATACATATGTATATTCATTCATACATACATACATGCACACATTGGTACTTACCCACATACATAGGTATGTACACTCCCACATACATACACAAATACAGTACATACATACTGTACACACCCACGGTACATACATCCACACGCATATTTACTGTACAAACATACATATACACATACTGTACATATACAAGCACATATGCATACATACACTCATGCATATATTCACGTTTCATCAGACTTATATCAACGTTGTTTCCCTAGAGGAAACTGGGTAAAACACGGCATACTGACAAAACGTAACCTATTGTTACTATAACAATCTACAAGGTTAATATAGTTCGCTTCTCTTTCTTCCCCTCCATTTATCTGCTTTCTTTTATGAATCAAGTTATAAATACAATATATATATTGTTGATAATAGAAGTAATTATTATTATTATTATTATTCATTATCAATAGAGCTATTTCTATTGGTATTTGTATTGTTCCATTTGTAGTGTAATAATGTTCATTGTAATTTCTGTGTTATTAATATTTACTTCTCTAACTGCTTCTCTGCTATCATTTTGTGTATCGTATTTGCACATATTGTATTTGGTGATGTTGTTCTGTTGTTGTTGTTGTTGTTGTTGTTTTTGTTGTTGTCTTATCCCCTTCTAGTCCCCACAATTTCACCCACTGTCTTCCTTTTTTGTCCTTCTTTCTATCCCCTCCTGCTTCGGTCCGGCTGCGCCAATCATTAATATAAATCAATTTAATCAAGTCAAATACATCAACAATATGATTTGCCTGAGTGGCTGGACAGGACAAATATATATCTATTGTTACTAAAAAGCGTGGTCATATTAGCATTACCAAATAACGCATTACTGGCATCGCTGCTCAAAACCCAATGAATGACAAGGAGGTCAGACTGTTCAAGTACAGAAAGTGTAACAAAGGAAATTACAGCAGTATAATTATAATCAGATAAATGTATTTATACTGCTATATTATTCTAATTAATCAAAAATACACAGGTCTCTTGTGTAGTCTCCACAGGTTACACACCATCAGATACGTTGCCTAGGTTTGCTATCATCCGTAATGTGTATTTCCTTCTGGGAGTGTGCAAGGTTGTGTGAGTTTTCAACAATCTTAAGTATGCTTTAGTGGGCCCTTGTCCCTCCTTAAAATGTGGTTTCAATGTTGCCGACTCCTGCCGCGAGGGGATTTCTTTCCAAGGTTCTGTTTTAGTGATTAACTATATTCCTCCGAGGCAGCCCAGGATTGAAATAGCTAAATAAAGCCTTTAGTTGGGCCAGTATCTGCGTGTATTCTCGGAAGTTAAGACGGTTGATGTGGCTGTGTGATCCATCATGGTCACGTTTGTTCTTTTGAAAATGTCATATTTCTATAAAGAATAGTTGCATGCGGAAAAGGCCACCCTCCTGTAGCTTAGTTTTGTGTGTTTAACGTCCCCATGATTGCAACGTGGTTTCCTGTTAAATGACACAACCGCGAATCAATTGAACCCAGCGAGATCGGAAGAAAAGTGTCATCCTTACTATTTCATGAATGTAAAGATAAAGGCCAAAAACAAACCAATGCAGACACGTCAGAGGAAGAGCTGGGAATGGCAGCACTGTCATGCCTCCCATCCTGCCCAGGGCGCTTGCAAAAGAGACACAGCCGTAAACCGGGCTTCAATGTTCTTTGCTTTCGCCTTCTTTTTAGTGGAACACATTAAAACGGTCGAAGGCCTTTCTGTGGTCACACACTGTTCCAATTTCCCCTTCTTCTCTTTTCTCATCTCGTCAAAGAGCTGCCAAACTAGATGTCTGAATGAACTCTGAGCTGACATAACAGCAGCCTGGTCTCATTCAGTGGTAAATTTCTGTTGATCTTCTAAAAAAAACTCAAGGAGACCAAGGTTTAGTTTTTAACAGACTGAACATAGATCAATACCTTCCCGATATAAGAGCTGAATCTAATGTGTGGTGTACTCATACACTGCAGTCACATTGGCAGATAATTAAATTTATACCCACACACGATCAAGACCTGATTCACATCTGAGTCTATCCAATTCCATTTGGGGTTTTTTTCTGCTTGACGTACCATGACGCATATCCGCCTTAGACCTGCCTGTAGCTAGATGAACGAACATCATGCAGCCACTTCAAGACAGACAGATTTGTAAAAAAAAAAATGTTTTAAAAGTTTCACTACACATCTTAAAATCAAGCCGGTTGTATCATGGTTGCGCTTAGCAATTGTTGTTGTCGTGACCTCAAGATGCTAAGACAGGAGACGGCTATACTGGGCTTGCACAGCTAGCATGTGCCCAGCACAGAACAAGACACTATACATAATCCACTGATCTAGCTGTGTTCTAAGGGCACTGATGATTGAAAACCAGTAACATGTGTGTCCTGATTGCTAATCAGGGCAGGTGTGGGAGCCAGCGGTCAGTGGCAGACGAGGAAGCACACATGAAATGGAAACTGAAAATAATAGTGTGGTATGGTATAGTATGCTCTTTATTGTCATTGCACAAGTACAACGAAATTTCATTTTCACCACAAAGCCGTTCAAGATTAGACAAACATTATACAGGAGACAGAACAGGAACGGTGATGGGTCGCCACATAAAACCTAGGAAAAAGGTAGATGCTCGGTAAAGATGAGTTTAAAAAAAAATCGATCTCAGACTGGGCTCCTATGGGGCACAGACTGGAGCTGAGAAAAAATCTTGATAACCAATACGCACGCATGGACATTCTACACAGAAACCACAAGACTTGCAACAGGAGGGGAGAGGACAGGCATCCGTCCCTACGCTGCCAGCCACTAGGGCGCTGCTTTGTTGTCCTTCATACCACGTGGGGTCATGGGGGTGGGGGTATGTGTGTATATATGTAGCCATGGTCCATGGTGTATGTGTTAAGTCTGTATATGTCTTGGAGTCATTCTGCAAGTGGTGTCAAAGGAACAGAGTTTATCTTTCCAGGTGTTGTTGACAGGAAATAGTTTGTTTTCGTCTTTACTGCACTGTCCTAAAGGAAAATCTGACTGTATCAACTTCCACTTTGTCAATACAGGGCAACGCTTACTCCAATCAGCAGATGTCATGATATTATGATATCGTCTGCATCTTTGACCTGAAATGGTCGCCAAGCAGGCGGCAGTCCGCTTATCCCAGGAGTCTGTCGTATGACCAGCAACAACCGTTCCGACAGGACAGACAGGTTACCCTGAACACGAGATCTTGTCAATTTTCTTGAGAGGAAAGTTGATCGATTCAATTGTTTAGATTTGGAAAGCAGTGCAAAAAGAGGCAACAAGAAAGTGAAGACAAGACAAAACAAAGAAGCAAGCAGAGCAGACATAGAAGGAGAGCGACCATCTTTACAAAGAACCAAGAGAGATAAGAGCGCTAGACATAGACTAAACATGAATACACAGGAAAACACACAAGTCAAACCTGTCATGAGCAATGCTGATAGTAATCGCCCTCAGTAAAACGGATACCATTCTAAACAAAGAGAGGGTGGACTAGGTGGTGGTGAGTTGCCCAACTGGGCCCCCGCCATGAAGGGCCGAAGGAACAGCCACCCGTCCAGGCCATGTGTCTTTGAAGCTAGCGCGAGGGTGTCAGGTGGTGGCAGAGAGTGGAAGGCTGCTCGCTGCAGCTGGTGAAGAGAAGGACCAGCCGTGAACGCTCCAGCAGCAGCATGGCGTGGAGGACGTCCATGAAACGACCACCGCAGAGGCAGACATGCACAGGATCAGTGCTCCAGTAGCCACGGAGGCCCGTGCCCAAGCGTTGCTGCTGTTGGCATGCAGAACGGCCTTGGAACGGCCACCGTCGCGGTCGTCGAGAAGGAAATAAGACATGCGCGAGATAGGCGCTTTGTCAGCTGGCATGGAGGCAGAACAAGTTGCAGTGAAACCGTGTGTTTGCGTGGAGCAGGAGGTGGCGGTGGCGTCTGGAGCATACCCACCGCAGACCCACTGGAGATGAGAGAAGCTATTCAGATTCCCGATGGACTGGACTCCCGCATTATCTATTAATTTAACAATCAAATAATTATACCCACTCGACATCCATTGCAGCCGATCACCCAGGAAGAGGGGTCCCTCCATCTGCGATCCCTTCTCAGGGTTCCCTCTACAGTTGGGTTCTTTTGAGTTCTTCCTTTCCCAAATGTAAGTTTAGATCAGGGGATGTTGTTAGTTTGTGAAGCCCTTTGAGACACTTGTGATTAAGGGCTATGTAAACAAATTTTGATTAATTGATTGTTGGCCCTGCGATGAGGTGGCGACTTGTCCAGGGTGTACCACGCCTACCACCCAAATGGAGCTGAGACAGGCTCCAGCACCCCCCGCGATCCCAAAAGGGTCAAGCGGTAGAAAATGGATCAATTGATAATTATATATTTGTGATTTAAAAAAAAAATCACATCTTCACATGTGAAAACTGGCTTATTTAGTTTAAAACTGCTTCGAAAATGCAGAAAACAGGTGGAGTTTCTAGTGCATCTCCCATGATAATCAACATGATTTATTGAAAAAACATGAATGCTGGCTGTATTAAAGGCAATTTCCTCTTTCCTTATCAAGGTCTACTTAGAAACACACTTGTGGCTCTTCTCATTTCTATTACTGACTATTCCAGACCAACAATAAATTGCCATCTGTCTGAATTGCAGACAAATCAACTTCTGCTGTGCTAAAGACAAGAAAAAAGTTCTTATTCCCGGTGGCTGACTTGAAACCAGTTCTTTTCTTGCACATTCTCTCATGGAGTTTCTATACCTGAAAATAGTGCGGAAATCCCCATGCATACTGTAAGAACTTGATGTTATTCTGTCCATAATTGATTTATATTTGGCCAAATAAAAAGACAGCACTGACATACAAGACAATCTGCCTTTGCTGGCTCTTATTCACGTATAAACTGTGTTGACTTCATTAGCAACTGATTTTGTCTGTGTTTTAGTGTACACAATGTGTGCATGACTGTGTGTGCTTGGCTGTCACAGGGGAAACTCCTCACTCTAAATACCTCTAATAAATGGATCACTTGTGTCTTGTTTTGTCGTCATTATTATTAAATATTTCCCCCGTTGGAATTGTCTTCGCGAGCAATCATGTATTGGATGTCACATTATTTTAAATGATTGTTGTTGCAACCTGCCAGGTGCCCATCCTCCTGACATGCCGTGGTTAGCGTTTTACATCAGAGCACCATCAAGTATCCGTTTGGTGACTCACACCCAAGTGGGTCCATGACTAATGATAACGATGGTTCCAAACTCCTGTGGCTACTTTAGATGAACAGGAAAAGACAGGCAGGATCACTTGAAGCCTGTTTGGTTTTGATGGATGGACTCTACATACCGCCTCAGTGATTTTTGTGATGATTATCTTTCTAACTTAAACCTGATTTATGACTGCTGAGCAGCGGGGTTGTGTTTGCTCCAGTAGTGGAATCAAAGTTAATTAATTGGACATATGAAAATGCTCAGTGAAGCGGTGATTTGTATGTAATGTTATTCCCCAAACACTGGAAACAACTGGACTTTTTTTGGCAGTTCGATTCTAACATATTTAACCATTCCACTAAGCGGCTTTTCTATTCTAACAAATAGTGAGGCAGGATTTAGCATTTAAACATTTGTTTTTATAGTACAATTAAATTAGATGATAAATTAAACAACTGAATTTCAGAAATTCATGTTTTGACGATTAAGTAATAATTTCCATAAAATAGAGAACATTTAAAATAACGTTGATTATTTTAATTTCACTATAATTTTTTCGATTGGAAATAATTTAAAGTGGATGTTTTAAGTAAAAGTTTAACATACTTAACCATCTTAGGACTTTCTTCAAAGCCAAACAGAACATAAAAATCCTTAAGTTTTTAGAGGGCTTAAAAACATTTGGGTTTTTTTTCCCCCTCAAATTTCTCAATAAACTTCAGTCCTAAACAAAAATATCTAACGTGATGTTTTTTTTTCAAATGTTTAACTTTTTTAAGACCTTTTGATTACATCATCAGACCGGTGTAAATTAGTAAAACAACTCATGTTTTAAGCTAATTTATACTAATTAAAAACTGTGACATCATTTGATCAAAAGGCTTTCAAAGGGTTAAATAAAAACCTTACATGTTTGGTACATTTCAGCTATAAATGTAAAAAAAAATATGAAACCAAAATGTTTTAGGGCTCTCTGAGGAACAAAGGACTTTTACGTTTCCTTTTGGCTTTGTGGAATAACTGCCAGAGTATCGAACACCTGTGAAAGAATTAGACGTTGATATTGTGTCAGGATTCTCACTGACAGTTGGGTTATATTTCGTTTTTTTCTCTGTGTTTGTTTTATTTCCTGTCAGCGCTCTTATTTAGGTTCCTTTTCCTGCATGTCTCCCTGTGCGCTTTTTCCCCTCACCTGTACCTGATTGGCAGTCTGGCACACCTGGTGGCAATTGCCAATCAGGCTCCTATATAAACCTGCCTCTCCCTCCAGTCAGTGCTGGGGTATTGTTTGCTGTATGCTGTGGACTGATGTGGTTCCTCTTCTCTGCAGCAAAAAATAAATACTTTTTTTTTTAAAAAGAGAAAAAAATGTGCAGCATAAGATAGAGTAGATCTAGCAGAAAAGATACAGAGGCATAGAGAGGTAGCTAACCTAGAAGCGGTCATCATCTATAACAGTGGTTCTCAAATGGGGGTACGCGTACCCCTGGGGATACTTGAAGGTATGCCAAGGGGTACGTGAGATTTTTTTTAAATATTCTAAAAATAGTAACAATTCAAAAATCCTTTATAAATATAAATAAAAATCTATCTTTTTTTCCAAATAGTTCAAGAAAAATCACTACAAATGAGCAATATTTTGCACTGTTATACAATTTAATGAATCAGAAACTGATGACAGTGCTGTATTTTACTTCATCTCTTTTTTTCAACCAAAAATGCTTTGCTCTGATTAGGGGGTACTTGAATTAAAACAATTTTCACAGGGGGTACATCACTGAAAAAAGGTTGAGAACCACTGATCTATAACATACAAATTTTGTGTCATTATTTTGTAATGAGCATCTCGACCCCTTCCAATGTCTCCATGAGGCCAGTTTCCTGCTAAATGGTTATCAACACATTTTTCTTCCACTGATGCTCCTCTGTGGGGGTGTCACAAAAAACACAAAGCCAACAGGGAAATAGCAAAAGCACATCGGTAGAGTTAATCCTTTAGAGGCTCACTGAACTGAACTCTCCACAATATTTTTAAGCCACTTATGATAAAGGTTCAAATGCTTCTTTTGTTTGAATTAGGAGGCGTGTTTTTATATAAATATAATGGTTGAAATCTGTATTGTGTTACTATTTATCAACAGTAGATCAGTGGTCCTCAACCTTTACTATTTGAAGGAGCCATTTTGACCCCTCTTCCACTTAATAAAAATACTGTAGTCTTTGCCTACTAAACATAATAACACAACTTATAAATGTTTTAATGTTTTTTTTTTAAGTTTACAGACGAAGCAGTTTGCAGATGCAGAATAAAATATATATATTTTTAATTTGAATCGTTTTAATTTGAAGGGTGTTTAATCCGATATTGATACTGGCTATTGGTCTGATGCCACACACAAAAACTAAATGATATTGGATGATATCGGTTCGCATTTTAAATCTTGTATATAAACTCTGATACACTCCTACAACATGTTTACTTGTGCAAAGCTGAACAGTCAGTTAACATGTAAATGTCCTCCAATAAGCACACAAGGTTGGTCTTTTTTTGTATGTTAGTGAAGTCATTTATAAACGGTAACATGGTAATCTATACTCTATACAGTAGGCAATAGGCTACTAGGAACTCGCAGCTACACAACTGCTAAGCGCACAATAGCTTTTAGCCAGTAGTCAGCAGTCTAATACATAACATATGTCAATAATTATTTTTTATCTTCTGTCAATTACCGTATTTTTCGGACTATAAGTCGCAGTTTTTTTCACAGTTTGGCCGGGCTCCAGTATATATGTTTTTTTCCTTCTTTATTATGCATTTTCGGCAGGTGCGACTTATACTCTGGTGTGACTTATACTCCGAAAAATACGGTACTTACAGATATGTATAAAGTCCCCAAGGCAGAAGCGTATATATCAGTAACAAACCTGTTTACATTATTAAACGTTCTGCGCCATGAACATTTTTGTGACCACTAGCTATCGCAAAACATAATACATCACTTCACTTCAAAAGCATAAATCTGTCTCGGTTGGTGTTTTTCATACATAACAATTTTTTCTGTTTGACTAATTAAACCAATCCAACCTTTTCTATCGTTCCACACTACAAAATAACAAAAGTATGTATAGTATACTACTTATTTCCAGTATAGTACCTTTTTTAATTCATTTTTACCGCGGTACTTTATTAGTGCCTGTACACTGTGCAACCCTAGAATTTACTATGATTTGTGGTGGTATTGTATCGAGTTAATATCAGTATTGGACAATATTTATGGCTCCAATATACAGTAGTGTCGGAAGGGAAAAAGTTGTATTGGGGAAACTCCTACTGTCAGGAAACGTTCATGGTCTCACAGTCACTTAGAAATTATTGAAGTTTTTTTGTTTTTTTTAACATGTCCTGTCCAGCTCCTCAGGCAAATTATATTGTTGATGTCGATGCTCATATCTTTATCATTACTTTACAATGAAGTGGTGGATACTTCTCTTTTTGCATTATTTGTATTTGACTTTATTAAAATAATGTATTTAATGTTTGGTGCAGGAGGGGATAGACAGAAGAAGAAAAAGCACTATAGAGGGGGAAATTGCAGGGACCAGAGGGGGATAAAACAGAGAGACAACAACAATAACAGAACATCAGCAAATAGGATATGTACACATTTTATACGAAAAGTGATAGCAAAGAAGCGGTTAGTGAAGTGATTATTAATAACACAGAAATGGCAATGAACATTATTGCGCTACAAATGGAGCAATACAAATACAAATACCAATAGACATAGCACTATTGATATTGAATAATGACAATAATTACCTAATTTGTCAACAATCCAATTGTTTCAAATGTAACAATACATATATGTAACGAAAACATGAATTACAAAAGAAAGCAGATAAATGGAGGGGAAGTAAGAGAAGTGAACTGTATTAACCTTGTAGATTGTTATAGTAAAAATAGGTTAAGCTTTGTCAGTGTGCTGTGTGTTACCCAGTTTCCCCTCAACGTAAAAATATGTTTGATGAAACGTGATTATATGCATAAGTGTATGTACGCATATGTGTTTGTATATGTGTCCGCCCTGAGATTGGTAGGTTGTGAGTTCAAACCCCGGCCTAGTCATACCAAAGACTATAAAAATGGGACGCATTACCCCCCTGTTTGGCACTCAGCATTAAGGGTTGGAAATGGGGGTTAGATCACCAAAAATGATTCACGGGCGCGGCCACTGCTGCTGCCCACTGCTCCCCTCACCTCCCAGGGGGTGATCAAGGGTCATGGGTCAAATGCAGAGAATAATTTCGCCACACTAAGTGTGTGTGTGACAATCATTGGTACTTTAACTTTATATGTACAGTATGTATATATGTATGTTTGTACAGTGAATATGCGTGCGGATGTATGTACCGTGGGTGTGTATGTACAGGTAAAAGCCAGTAAATTAGAATATTTTGAAAAACTTGATTTATTTCAGTAATTGCATTCAAAAGGTGTAACTTGTACATTATATTTATTCATTGCACACAGACTGATGCATTCAAATGTTTATTTCATTTAATTTTGATGATTTAAAGTGGCAACAAATGAAAATCCAAAATTCTGTGTGTCACAAAATTAGAATATTGTGTAAGGCTAATACAAAAAAGGGATTTTTAGAAATGTTGGCCAACTGAAAAGTATGAAAATGAAAAATATGAGCATGTACAATACTCAATACTTGTTATGAGAGCCCAGGTTGCTCTGATAGTGGCCTTCAACTTTTCTGCATTTTTGGGTCTGGCTTTCTGCATCTTCCTTTTCACAATACCCCACAGATTTTCTATGGGGCTAAGGTCAGGGGAGTTGGCGGGCCAATTTAGAACAGAAATACCATGGTCCGTAAACCAGGCACGGGTAGATTTTGCGCTGTGTGCAGGCGCCAAGTCCTGTTGGAACTTGAAATCTCCATCTCCATAGAGCAGGTCAGCAGCAGGAAGCATGAAGTGCTCTAAAACTTGCTGGTAGACGGCTGCGTTGACCCTGGATCTCAGGAAACAGAGTGGACTGACACCAGCTGGACTGCTGCTGAGTGGTCCAAAGTCATGTTTTCTGACGAAAGCAAATTTTGCATTTCCTTTGGAAATCGAGGTCCCAGAGTCTGGAGGAAGACAGGAAAGGCACAGGATCCACGTTGCCTGAAGTCTAGTGTAAAGTTTCCACCATCAGTGATGGTTTTGGGTGCCATGTCATCTGCTGGTGTCGGTCCACTCTGTTTCCTGAGATCCAGGGTCAACGCAGCCGTCTACCAGCAAGTTTTAGAGCACTTCATGCTTCCTGCTGCTGACCTGCTCTATGGAGATGGAGATTTCAAGTTCCAACAGGACTTGGCGCCTGCACACAGCGCAAAATCTACCCGTGCCTGGTTTACGGACCATGGTATTTCTGTTCTAAATTGGCCCGCCAACTCCCCTGACCTTAGCCCCATAGAAAATCTGTGGGGTATTGTGAAAAGGAAGATGCAGAATGCCAGACCAAAAAACGCAGAAGAGTTGAAGGCCACTATCAGAGCAACCTGGGCTCTCATTACACCTGAGCAGTGCCAGAAACTCATCGACTCCATGCCACGCCGCATTAACGCAGTAATTGAGGCAAAAGGAGCTCCAACCAAGTATTGAGTATTGTACATGCTCATATTTTTCATTTTCATACTTTTCAGTTGGCCAACATTTCTAAAAATCCCTTTTTTGTATTAGCCTTAAGTAATATTCTAATTTTGTGACACATGGAATTTTGGATTTTCATTTGTTGCCACTTCAAATCATCAAAATTAAATGAAATAAACATTTGAATGCATCAGTCTGTGTGCAATGAATACATATAATGTACAAGTTACACCTTTTGAATGCAATTACTGAAATAAATCAAGTTTTTCAAAATATTCTAATTTACTGGCTTTTACCTGTATGTACTGTATTTGCGTATGTATGTGCGAGCGTATGTACCTATGCAAACACATATTTACCTATATGTGCGCATATGTATGTATGAATGAATGTAAGTATGTATGTACATATTTATGAATAATTGTGTGTATGTGTGGGTGAATGTATGTGTATTTATATGTACAAAATATTTGTCTCCCAGTACGTGCGGGAGCCAAAGTACGGCTCAAGCCACCCAGAGAGCCCAACCCAAAACATCAGGTGCGGTACCCAGGGAACAAGGGACCCCTGGCCCCAAGCAGGCAGGCCGGCCAGCGACAGGACCCCCAGAACCAAGCCCACTATGCTGCCAGGCAGGCCAGTGGCAGGCCGCAGACGAGGCACTGGAGAAGCAGGAGACAGCCAGCCCCCAAGCCAGCGAGGGACAGAAAGACGGGATGCCCTGTCCCGAGGGGCCGAGAGACTTCCTGCAGCCATATGGGAAGACCACCCCGCCGCACAAGTAACCGGGTCCCCACGAGCCCAACCCTTCCCAGAAGAACACGACGGGGGCGGCTGGAGATGGAACATCCAGCAAGTGCCTCGGCAGAACCTCCCCCTGAGGAAAGAAAGAAAAAAAACCCAGACAAACCCGCACCCAGACGACGGCACGACATCGGGAGCAAAGGACGGCGCGGCAAAGTGTGAGGACAGGCCCGGGCCGACACCCGACAAGCCAACCCTACATGACAACAAACGAAAACGAAGCCGGCAAGTCCTCCAGCCCCGACAACCACTACGCGCATGAGCCGTCCCAAACCACAATAGCAGCCACCCCCTCACACCAGACTCAGCAGCCAGGGGCACCCACACCACAAACAAACAGCAGCAAAGACAACCGCCGCAATTACTAAGCTCTTTTCAAAAATGCACATAATAGATAGATACTGTAGATAGAGAGATCGAGTAAAAAAATGAGCTGGCACCCAACCAGTATTGACATGATACGAGTCAGAAGACCTCCACAGCTAAATTCACGCCAGTTTCCACAAACAATGTCCCAAAAACCGAACAATCGGAAAGTGCACAGCACTGTTTATTTTCACAAAATTGACATTTCACTCTGACCTTAAATCTTTCAAACATTTTTTTTTTCACAGGGATATCTTGATTCATTCTTGGCAAATAAACTTTCAGACCTCAATGGCTGTCCTGATCTTTACGGAGCAAGGCTTTTTAATCTTGCACTGCTGAGGTGCATCTTGACTGATCTTTCTTTTGTGTTTGGTCACATAATGCTTACGTTCTACCGGAGCAGCTCACTGTTGTGCTGCCAGTGCTCCGTCTGCTCCTCTCATCAAAACCAGCAAGCCCGGGAAACGGTCACCTTCTGTCCTTTTTCTCTCTCCAACAGGACCTGTGTTGACATATTTGGGTCATCAGAGAAGGAGAGTGAAACACTCGCTGGCAGGAAAATAAAGTATGTCTTTAGAAAGAAAATTGGAAGGTAGCAAAAATGATAACGACTGACAGGAAGAACACAAGTAATCAGACTGTGGCTCTAATTTGCCTACTTCCAGAAAAAGTAAACAGTCTGTGCTGCAAATGGGCTGCACAACCACGCTATGTCTTTTGAGGGCCGTAATGATGATGATGATGTCAGTGAGTCGGCAGTCCAAACAAAATGAGATGAGCAATAGTTCCGTTAGATAGATTACAGAAACGCAGGGGACTTTCAAGCCAGAAATGCACAGAAACTAGTTGTCAAAGATACAGGAAACTATATCAAAATGTGCGTTTGTAGATTGTACAAGATATATAATAGTGACCATGTAAATGACAGTAAATGACACTGACAAAAACCGATGCATTGAATACTTTTTACACAGCCATGTAACTGCTTCTAAACAAATTTGCCAAGGTGGTATCCAAAATGTAATGTTTTAGTGCTAACATTTACATATAATATTTAATATTTACATTTAAGTGTAACATTTATATTTAACTTTTTGGTTTGACTTTTATATATATAATGATGAATGGGTTATACTTGTATAGCGCTTTTCTACCTTCAAGGTACTCAAAGCGCTTTGACAGTATTACCACATTCACCCATTCACACACACATTCACACACTGATGGCGGGAGCTGCCATGCAAGGCGCTAACCAGCAGAACATTTATTATTTAGATTTAGGTATAACATATATATTTTACATTTTCATTTAAACTTTTATATTAAACTTTTAATATTCAGATTTAGATGTAACATTTACATTTACATTACATTTAGATTTAACATTTGGATTTATCATTTAGATTTAGTTTAACATTTGGATTTAGTTTAATTTGGATATAGTTGTATTTAGCACTTACATTTAGTGGGGGGGGGGGTTGACACCAAAAGAGACAAGCGGTAGGAAATGAACAGATGGATGGATTTGAATTGAACATTTACAGTTAGTTTTACTGTTTGGATTTACATTTGACATTTTGATTTAACATTTAAATCTAACAATTATTTAGAATAAACATTTTGATTTAACATTTATAATTATTTTTAACATTTGGATTTAACGTTTAGATTTAATGTTTGGATTCAACATTTAGATATAGTTTAACATTTGGATTTAACATTTAGATTTAGTTTAACATGTATATTTAATGTTTAGATTTGAATTCAACATTCAGATTTAGATTCAACATTTGAATTTAACCTAAAATGTTAATATTTAGATTTAACATTTATAATTAGATTAAACATTTGTAGTTCACATTTAGATGTATATTTACCGTTAGATAGATAGATAAATAGATTGATTGATTGAAACTTTTATTAGTAGATTGCACAGTACAGTACACATTCCGTACAATTGACCATTAAATGGTAACACCCGAATAAGTTTTTCAACTTGTTTAAGTCAGGGTCCACGTTAATCAATCCATGATAAATGGTAGATTAATAGTACTTTATTGATTCCTTCAGGAGAGTTCCCTCAGAAAAATTAAAATAAGTTTGGATTCAACATTTAGATTTAGTTTAACATTTACAATAATATCGAGATTTAAATTTAACATTTTACATTTATATTTCGTTTAACATGTATATTTAATGTTCATATTTGAATTCAACATTCGGATTTAGATTTAGCATATATATTTGAAAAGGGGAACGGGAGGGTGTGTTCTAACTATCGTGGGATCACACTCCTCAGGCTTCCCGGTAAGGTCTATTCAGGTGTACTGGAGAGGAGGCTACACCGGATAGTCGAACCTCGGATTCAGGAGGAACAGTGTGGTTTTCATCCTGGTCGTGTAACTGTGGACCAGCTCTATACTCTCGGCAGGGTCCTTGAGGGTGCATGGGAGTTTGCCCAACCAGTCTACATGTGGTTTGAGGACTTGGAGAAGGCATTTGACCGTGTCCCTCGGGAAGTCCTGTGGGGAGTGCTCAGAGAGTATGAGGTATCAGACTGTCTGATTGTGGCGGTTCGCTCCCTGTATGATCAGTGTCAGAGCTTGGTCCGCATTGCCGGCAGTAAGTCGGACACGTTTCCAGTGAGGGTTGGACTCCGCCAGGGCTGCCCTTTGTCACCGATTCTGTTCATAACCTTTATGGACAGAATTTCTAGGCGCAGTCAGGGCGTTGAGGGGATCCGGTTTGTCGGCTCCAGGATTAGGTCTCTGCTTTTTGCAGAATATGTGGTCCTGATGGCTTCATCTGGCCAAGATCTTCAGCTCTCACTGGATCGGTTCGCAGCTGAGTGTGAAGCGACTGGGATGAGAATCAGCACCTCCAAGTCCGAGTCCATTGTTCTCGCCCGGAAAACAGTCGAGTGCCATCTCTGGGTTGGGGAGGAGACCCTGCCCCAAGTGGAGGAGTTCAAGTACCTCGGAGTCTTGTTCACGAGTGAGGCAAGAGTGGATCGTGAGATCGACAGGTGGATCGGTGCGGCGTCTTCAGTAATGCGGACGCTGTATCGATCCGTTGTGGTGAAGAAGGAGCTGAGCCGGAAGGCAAAGCTCTCAATTTACCAGTCGATCTACGTTCCCATCCTCACCTATGGTCATGAGCTTTGGGTTATGACCGAAAGGACAAGATCACGGGTACAAGCGGCCGAAATGAGTTTCCTCCACCAGGTGGCGGGGCTCTCCCTTAGAGATAGGGTGAGAAGCTCTGTCATCCGAGGGGAGCTCAGAGTAAAGCCGCTGCTCCTCCACATCGAGAGGAGCCAGATGAGGTGGTTCGGGCATCTGGTCAGGATGCCACCCGAACGCCTCCCTAGGGAGGTGTTTCGGGCACGTCCGACCGGTAGGAGGCCACGGGGAAGACCCAGGACACGTTGGGAAGACTATGTCTCCCGGCTGGCCTGGGAACGCCTCGGGATCCTCCGGGAAGAGCTGGACAAAGTGGCTGGGGAGAGGGAAGTCTGGGCTTTCCTGCTTAGGCTGCTGCCCCCGCGACCCGACCTTGGATAAGCGGAAGAAGATGGATGGATGGATGGATTTTTTTTTCCAATGGGAGATGGGGCCTGGTAGAGGTCTGCGCCTGCCGAGTGCTTTTCAAGTTAAATAATAATTTATTTTTGTCCCATTATATTTGGTAGCATTAACGTTGTGTACTAACATCAGTTCGCTTGCTTTAAAATGCAATTTATGGCACAGGGTTGCGATCAGACAAGATCTGCTTCTTCCCACTCCTTTTGAACATTTAATAATTTAAAATATAAATGTGTGTTATTAAATTGAAATTTAATCAAAACAAAAAAACATTACATTTGCCAAAAATTTAGGCCATTTAATTTTTGGGTGTTGCTCTGAAATACTTCAATTTATCAACGAACGGATGATCTTATTTCAGATGTTGTCAATAAAGTCGCAAACTCGCATGGCTGCAGTAGTAGTGACCCCAAGATGCAGGAACCAGGAGAGCGATGAGCAGGTAAGATGCTTTTAATATCAGAAACAGAAAAAATGAAGCAGTTGTGCATGTAAGGTCCAAACATAAATCAAACCTCGAGCACTGAGGAGCACGCTAGACAGGCATAAATAGAAATATGCTGATTGGCAGCAGGTGAGGGAAAAAACACAGCGCTCAGCGGGACAAGCAGGAAATGGAAACAAAATAAGAGCACTGATAGGAAGTAAATACAAAACATGGAAGCACAAACAGAAATGAAGTGACAGATTGTCACAAAATATTGAGAAATGTTTAGTGTTGCATCCTGGCAAAAAGTTACATTATTTTAAATTAGGGTATTGTTATCAAGGAAGTGTAAAATAAAGACAATTGTTTTGGTAATGGTGAGCAAATTATTTTTTAAAGCCCAGTAACACAACTGGAATATGGGTGGTTAATAAGCCCTTTGTGTGCTTGTTGGTTGTCCATTCAGGAATGCAGCTGTCTGTTGTTTTATATTGACATCTGTCTGTCTGTGGTTCCTTTTTTATCATTATATATATATATATATATATATATATATATATATATATATATATATATATATATATATATATATATATATATGTATATATATGTATGTATATATATATATATATATATATATATATATATATATATATATATATATATATATATATATATAGGTAAAAGCCAGTAAATTAGAATATTTTGAAAAACTTGATTTATTTCAGTAATTGCATTCAAAAGGTGTAACTTGTACATTATATTTATTCATTGCACACAGACTGATGCATTCAAATGTTTATTTCATTTAATTTTGATGATTTGAAGTGGCAACAAATGAAAATCCAAAATTCCGTGTGTCACAAAATTAGAATATTACTTAAGGCTAATACAAAAAAGGGATTTTTAGAAATGTTGGCCAACTGAAAAGTATGAAAATGAAAAATATGAGCATGTACAATACTCAATACTTGGTTGGAGCTCCTTTTGCCTCAATTACTGCGTTAATGCGGCGTGGCATGGAGTCGATGAGTTTCTGGCACTGCTCAGGTGTTATGAGAGCCCAGGTTGCTCTGATAGTGGCCTTCAACTCTTCTGCGTTTTTGGGTCTGGCATTCTGCATCTTCCTTTTCACAATACCCCACAGATTTTCTATGGGGCTAAGGTCAGGGGAGTTGGCGGGCCAATTTAGAACAGAAATACCATGGTCTGTAAACCAGGCACGGGTAGATTTTGCGCTGTGTGCAGGCGCCAAGTCCTGTTGGAACTTGAAATCTCCATCTCCATAGAGCAGGTCAGCAGCAGGAAGCATGAAGTGCTCTAAAACTTGCTGGTAGACGGCTGCGTTGACCCTGGATCTCAGGAAACAGAGTGGACCGACACCAGCAGATGACATGGCACCCCAAACCATCACCCAACCATGCAAATTTTGCATATCCTTTGGAAATTGAGGTCCCAGAGTCTGGAGGAAGACAGGAGAGGCACAGGATCCACGTTGCCTGAAGTCTAGTGTAAAGTTTCCACCATCAGTGATGGTTTGGAGTGCCATGTCATCTGCTGGTGTCGGTCCACTCTGTTTCCTGAGATCCAGGGTCAACGCAGCCGTCTACCAGCAAGTTTTAGAGCACTTCATGCTTCCTGCTGCTGACCTGCTCTATGGAGATGGAGATTTCAAGTTCCAACAGGACTTGGCGCCTGCACACAGCGCAAAATCTACCCGTGCCTGGTTTACGGACCATGGTATTTCTGTTCTAAATTGGCCCGCCAACTCCCCTGACCTTATCCCCATAGAAAATCTGTGGGGTATTGTGAAAAGGAAGATGCAGAATGCCAGACCCAAAAACGCAGAAGAGTTGAAGGCCACTATCAGAGCAACCTGGGCTCTCATAACACCTGAGCAGTGCCAGAAACTCATCGACTCCATGCCACGCCGCATTAACGCAGTAATTGAGGCAAAAGGAGCTCCAACCAAGTATTGAGTATTGTACATGCTCATATTTTTCATTTTCATACTTTTCAGTTGGCCAACATTTCTAAAAATCCCTTTTTTGTATTAGCCTTAAGTAATATTCTAATTTTGTGACACACGGAATTTTGGATTTTCATTTGTTGCCACTTCAAATCATCAAAATTAAATGAAATAAACATTTGAATGCATCAGTCTGTGTGCAATGAATAAATATAATGTACAAGTTACACCTTTTGAATGCAATTACTGAAATAAATCAAGTTTTTCAAAATATTCTAATTTACTGGCTTTTACCTGTATATGTATATATATGTATATATATATATATATTCTAAGATTAGAAGAAAGTTGTTTTATTGTAATTTTACAGTATTTCTGATGTTGATTTCATCAGACCAAAAAGAAGATCCATCTTCTGGAACAAAAAAGATGCTGAAATCAATCTTCACTCTCTGAAAAAGCCATGCTTTCTTCTGGTGTTTAAAAATGACTCCCATGCATATAAGTGGCAAATAGTTTACACACATCAATAGCACATGTGGTGAAAGGGACCTCAGATATCTAACATATGTATGCAAATTAAGGACGACAAAACTGAAACTGCTGTCAACACCAGCATGAACTTCAGCATGAGTCTGAATCGATCAGTCATCAAATCTGCTTTTCATCATCCCAGTCCTTCCCCGCCCTTCCTGACATGTGCTGTATTCATATGTTTTGCCATAATCCCTGTGGAGAGTGAGAGATTTAATCTGCAAGTGACATGTAGTCATTTCTAACGGAAACAAGAAGAAAAATTCTAGAAAAATGGACACAAGTATCTCAATGATGTAGTTTTCTTCAGGGAAGAGGTACAGGAATTTAACCCTTCGAGGGATTATAATGTATGAAGTTTTTAGGGAATGACAGCCAATCTAGTATGGATATATAAATTATGATCATTGTGTAAAGACTGCGGAGAATAACAACACTTTTTGGCATCTATGATCAAGACACATTTCACTCAAAGTCTTTCCATCATACTATCTGTCAAAAGACAGCTGTTTGCAGTTTACTTCAATTGTCCGGAAATTGTTACTTTCCTTACTTTTCACAATTTTCTGTGATTTTGTCATTAGACGCATTTCATGATATTGAAGACCCGAAAAAAACTGGCAATGGACAGTTGGGGAAAACATTTCGATTTAGAGTAGAGTAATGATTAGCTATACCTAAATGCAGCATATAAAGCTGGGGGTTCCCTCCGGGTACTCCGGCTTCCTCCCACCTCCAAAGACATGCACCTGGGGATAGGTTGATTGGCAACACTAAATTGGCCCTAGTGTGTGAATGTGAGTGTGAATGTTGTCTATTTTGCTACTACAGGCTCAATCCCCTGAGCATTTGTTGGTTTTCTTTAAACTTTTAAGGATTATTGTAGTATTACTCTCAAAGAACCCAGTACATTTTGAACAATATCCAACCCAAGATTGCAAGGCTATCTGAGTTCCAATGTCAAATTACAAACCCCGTTTCCATATGAGTTGGGAAATTGTGTTAGATGTAAATATAAACGGAATACAATGATTTGCAAATAATTTTCAACCCATATTCAGTTGAATATGCTACAAAGACAACATATTTGATGTTCAAACTGATAAACTTTTTTTTTTTTGCAAATAATCATTAACTTTAGAATTTGATGCCAGCAACACGTGACAAAGAAGTTGGGAAAGGTGGCAATAAATACTGTTAATTTGAGGAATGCTCATCAAACACTTATTTGGAACATCCCACAGGTGAACAGGCAAATTGGGAACAGGTGGGTGCCATGATTGGGTAAAAAAGTAGATTCCATGAAATGCTCAGTCATTCACTAACAAGGATGGGGCGAGGGTCACCACTTTGTCAACAAATACGTGAGCAAATTATTGAACAGTTTAAGAAAAACCTTTCTCAACCATGCAGCTATTGCAAGGAATTTAGGGATTTCACCATCTACGCTCCGTAATATCATCAAAGGGTTCAGAGAACCTGGAGAAATCACTGCACGTAAGCAGCTAAGCCTGTGACCTTCAATCCCTCAGGCTGTACTGCATCAACAAGCGACATCAGTGTGTAAAGGATATCACCACATGGGCTCAGGAACACTTCAGAAACCCACTGTCAGTAACTACAGTTGGTCGCTACATCTGTAAGTGCAAGTTAAAACTCTCCTATGCAAGGCGAAAACCGTTTATCAACAACACCCAGAAACGCCGTCGGCTTCGCTGAGCCTGAGCTCATCTAAGATGGACTGATACAAAGTGGAAAAGTGTTCTGTGATCTGACGAGTCCACATTTCAAATTGTTTTTGGAAACTGTGGACGTCGTGTCCTCCGGACCAAAGAGGAAAAGAACCATCCGGATTGTTATAGGCGCAAAGTTGAAAAGCCAGCATCTGTGATGGTATGGGGATGTATTAGTGCCCAAGGCATGGGTAACTTACACATCTGTGAAGGCACCATTAATGCTGAAAGGTACATACAGGTTTTGGAGCAACATATGTTGCCATCCAAGCAACGTTACCATGGACGCCCCTGCTTATTTCAGCAAGACAATGCCAAGCCACGTGTTACATCAACGTGTTACATCAACTACTTTGGCACGTGTTGCAGCCATGAAATTCTAAGTTAATTATTATTTGCAAAAAAAAAAATTAAGTTTATGAGTTTGAACATCAAATATCTTGTCTTTGTAGTGCATTCAATTGAATATGGGTTGAAAAGGATTTGCAAATCATTGTATTCCGTTTATATTTGCATCTAACACAATTTCCCAACTCATATGGAAACGGGGTTTGTAGTTGCATGTTTCAACTTTCTGTCATGATCTCACAGGACAGTTTGGACTTAATGAATACTTTCCTTAGTTTCTTTATTACTTCCTGGTTGTTCATTTTGTTTAACACTTCCTATTTGCCTCCAACACTTTGCTTGTCTTAGCGCTGGCTTCCTCACCTGTACCTGATTGATAATCAGGATGGTTTTTATGCCAGCCCTGCCCTCCAAACTAGGCTGGATCATTTTGCTTTGATTGCTCTGTATTGGAAGTGCTTCATAGCTTCCTTATGTTTCCTGTGCATTTCCCTACTACACTATATCCATTGATTTTTCCCTAAAAAATGTTTTTTTTTACTTGCACTTTGCCTGCGGTCTTTGCATCCTGGGGTCACGCCAACAGCAACCATGTGAGGCCGTAACTTTTTCAACTAACTCTAAACTACTGTTTTGTCCTACTGATGTCATTCATCACAAATTCTATGGGTCGCTGTGATTTAAAGGTTATATAGGTGCATGTTTTTGGACAACTTTACTTTCACCTGATTGAACTTGCCATACCATGCACTCCATGCTTCAAGGAGACTAGTTATCGCACAAAGTTCTGTAAAGGCATGCTTGGTTTGTTTCAGAGGAGTCCCAAAACCTCATGAACAGAGATTGAAAACCAGGCCCATCGAATCTAACATTAAAGTGACTTTCCTTCTTGCTTGTCAGGAATTGACAGTAGAGCAAAGATGACCAATCAATCAATCAAAGTTGACTTATATAGCCCTAAATCACGAGTGTCCCAAAGGGCTGCACAAGCCACAACGACATCCTCGGCTCAGATCCCACATCAGGGCAAGAAAAAACTCAACCCAATGGGAAGACAATTAGAAACCTTGGAGGGGACCGCAGATGTGGGGACCCCCCCGTCCCCGGGCGACCTGTGCAATGATGGGAAGGAAGTCCTCCAAACCAAAAGAAACAACAATATGTTTGTCTCCTACGCAGAGGCATGCAAGTCATGTCATAAAGAAAAAAAACTGGCAAAATATCATCTTAAAGTCCAAACCGGGGGCGTCCAAACTTTTTCCACTAAGGGCTGCATACTGAATAGTTAAAGGATGCGGGGGCTATTGTTATACAGTATATTTCACTTTCAAAGCAGACAATACATTTATTTTTAGAGAAGGAAAACAGCCCTCATGTCAGCTACGTTTTTATTACTGGTACACCATAAATACAGACAGACAGAATTATTGTGTGGATATGAGGAATTATGACATCATACAGATAAATCGAATAACATAAAAATTGCTCCAAATACTGATTAGGTAAAAAAAAAAAAAACGGGCGCGCACACAGTACGCTTCAATCTACATTTGACAAAATAATATATACTGGATGAACAAGTTCATCGGTTTTCTGTATTGGTCTTGAGAAGAAGGAGGTTATTTGTATTGATTGGGAAAAAAATAGATCATGAATCCATAATTTTTAAGTGTCAACATTTAAACTTTTCTCGTTACTTTACATCCATTTGCTTTTGAATTCTCCTTGTCGGGTGAGTTTTTGTAATAATATTTTTAGGCTGTTAAAAAATGTGCTGCGCCACTTTGGACACCCCTGGTCTAGACTTACACAGACTTGAGAAGAGATTTATGGCTCTTTGAAGGGAGCCGTTGCTGTCAAAGAGCCGTTCAAAAGACTGGCTGGTTATATATATATTTTTTACAAATATCAACACAACTATCACTGGTACCAGAAATGCATCATAATAATTCTAATTTACATATTCTACCAATTTGTACTCTATTGGTGGAAAGGATTCTGATATATTATTATAATTTGGGTTGTGGTTTTTTTGTATGTCGGTGCCATAGTTCCATGAATTCACTATTTTGCTAACAAATACAACAACAAAAAATTCTGGCACAATAAAAACTATGCATGCTACTCCATGCATATTTATTTTTTATTTTTACATATACAGAAAACATATGCAAATAAGAGTAAAATGTTTATGATACATATAAATACAACTGGAATAAAAAATGTGAATACAAAACCGGGCTACAATATCTACTGAACTATTGTTTTTTAGACGGTAATATCTCCTCTTTGTCATGGTTGGGTCGCATGTTTATGCGTGGGTCGTTCTCCCAGACGGAATCTTCGGAGGCAACATGCAGGTAAGGAAAACGGTTTATTCCTCATAAATCATACAGAATACAAAAATATGAGATACCAAACAAAAGAGACGCATGCCAATTGCATGGGGAGCTCAGGCAAAAACTTGGCACAGGAATCATGAGCAAAGAAGAGAAGCAGGAATTCATCCAATGTAACTTGGTGCATGCAGCAAACAAGGAAGCCAGATTGAGTGTGGCGAACAACGGGAACAAGTAAGCTCTCTGATTAGTGCCCAGTAGCAGGTGAGCATGCCGTACACTAATCAGAGGCAGGTGAAACCAGTCTGCACCCATGGCAACCAAAACCCAAACCCGGGGGTGGTCAAAACGGGAACTGAGAGACTCAAAAACTAAACAAAACTTGATCCGGGCAACGGATCATGACACTCTTTGCTTGTAGAGTGCTAAAAGTGGCTAGCACAAGTACTGTGGGAAGCAATGTTCATATTAAAATGTCTTGTTAAAAAAAAAAAAAAATCTTGAAAGAGCCGTTCAAATGACTCGACTCGTTCGCGAACGTCACATCGCTAACACTCTCACCATGCATCTGTCGAAGCCAGGCATCCATTGTCTCTCTAGCATTACAGACACAAGTTTTGACACCGAAAATAATGTCATGCTTAGGTGTCAAAAGTAATATGAGTTTTCTCTTTTAAATATATAATGTATGTTTTAAACTTTCTTTTTTTTAAATTTTTTTGACAAAATAAAAAAACGGCATGCGCATACTTTGACTTTTTAATGTCCAGCCCACACATAACACACATTTTTTAAATATTTTCTGTTCCAAACAAAATATGTAACCTTCAGCTGATGAACACATTCAAAGACTGTCATAAATAAAATACATGTAGTGACGCCAAGTTATGTAATCATACAGAGATTGTGCAACATATTGTTCAGTGTATGTTTCAGGCAAATATACATTAAAATGATTGAAACGCACATCTAATGTATGCATACTGTATAATGTATATCCACTACTCTTATTAACTCATTACGCTGACGCAACACAAAACATGGTGTAACTTTGAGCCATGGAAAAAAAATGTTATCCATCAGTGATGCATGTTTTTCATCTTTCGTCCTTGTACTTTGTCAAATGATGTCTGTAACTTGACCACTTTGCTGTGGCTTAACGTCAATTTGTTTCCGAGTTGGAATCAATTACTCGTCATGGTATCAGCGTCAACATTTGGAGTCTGCACGAATTTCTCGTGTCACAGTTTAACCGCCACATCACGGGGAGGATTTATAGACCGAGTGTGAGCCGCTCTCTCAGACTGTCATGGACCCATACGTCAAGTCCCGCGGCCTTGCAATTTTCCCTCACGTTAGCGTCTCATCTCACACATCATGCTGAAAAAAACACTTCTCCCAGCCAGCCATATTTGCACACATGCTTGTGTACTGTGATGAAACACATGTAAAGTGCGCCTTTTGTTTTAATCCAAAATCTATGAAACACACGTGACCAGCCTTGCTGAAACTCAACATCAGTCTTCAAATACAAATCTGTCCTTCTGTTGTCGTTCCATAAGTCATCTACCACAAAACTTAATTTGTTGTGTCAGTGATTTATGTAAGATCTCAGTTTGGTGCCAGGAACTTAAGTCACAGTCTTATATCTCTCAGTGTTATAAATCAGGGAGTAGCATAAGTCACAGAAAATTCCGCTATGTTTTCTTTCTATCTCACGAGAGTCTTTTCATAACATTAGGGAGGGTGCAGCCACCCCCGCTACCTCAAGAGGGACAAACAGTAGAAAATGGATGGATGGATGGTTATAGTTTAGAGCAGATCAAAGTATGGAAATCAGGTGAAACTGTCTGCCAATTCATTCAGACATGAGACCCACTATGACCTTGTGTCAAGAAGGGGACTATGGCGGGTTTGTTTTCCCGAGATGCAATAAAAGTTGGAGCGGACATGGCGTGAAGGTAAGAACATATTTATTTTTACTATAACAAAAAGAACAAACTAAAGGCGCGCACAAGGCGGAGGTACAAACTTGACTATGAAACAAAAACTTACACTTAACGTAGACTAAGGACATGAAACAAAAGAACTTCTAAACGTGACATGAATAAACAAAAACTTACTTGGAACAAGCATGGAAATGATCATGGAACAATGGCATGGTATAAACGCATGAGTGACAAGGGTAACAGCAGATAATGTCGCCAGGCCGACCAACAGAAAAAGACAGGCTTAAATAACAGTGACATGATTGGTGACAGGTGTGTGAGTCCAAACGTGGAACAGGTGAAACTAATGGGTAACCATGGAAACAAAACAAGGGAGTGAACAACCAGGAACTAAAAAGCGTCCAAAAAACAAACAGCACATGGCCAAACAAAAACATGATCAACACAGACATGACACCTTGTATTTTCTATACTGCTTGTCCCCATGGGGTCACGAATGAGCTGAAGTCTATCCCAGCTGACTTCAGACGAAAGGCAGTTAGGGTCCACCCTGGACTGGTTACCAGTCAATCACAGGACACATAAAGACAGACAACCGTTCGCACGCACACACGTTCAAACCTAAAAAACATTGAGTCTCCAATTAACCCAAAGAGCATGTTTAGTTATTTCTCGTCCTCCAGGGACTTGTAAGAAACATAGTTTATTTGCCGTCATTAAGGCTAGAAGTGGCTTTGCACTGTGGAGGGACGTTAGCAACTAGTGAGAATGGTGTATTGCATGGAGGATCCGTTTGTTCGCTTGGCGCTGTCAAATTTGCAGGACACAGCTGGAATTTGTCATCAACAACGTTCCCTCTAAGGTGCGCGCCTGCGCAATTGCGCACTGCTCAAGCGTCCTCTGCGCACAGCAAATATATGCCGCGCACCAAATCAAATCTCATCTGAATTCTAAACAAAATAAACACATTTATTCTGTGTAGTTTTGCAATGCAACTCTGAGTGACAGTGACAACAAGCGGCCCTAACGGTGTTCGTCAACATCGTAGAATTGAACACCGTTCAATTATTGTAACGTCTATCGAGATGCTTCGGGGACAGGAATTATATCGATCCCTTTATTGAGCAAAACTGTTTATATTCGGCCATAACCGCACAAAAACATGAGTAAAAAAACTTCTATCTCGAAAAACTAGTCATTTTCTGCCGTACAAACCAGGCCAAAACCAACTTGTCATCTGTCACCAACACGCATACCACTAAGCCACTGGTGCGTTTATGGACACACAAAAAGTCGGACAACTCAAACACCACACAAAGTTACACTATGACTCCTCAGTCATATGTGTGCTTATTCTATTGTCATTTATTATTAATGTTAATTGATTGATATTAACCATGAAATGCTGTTACTAGAGAAAGTTACAGGAATGCACACTTCATCCTATGCTTACATTTCATTGTGCAACATGAGGATGTTTAAGGGGAACTAAATGTGATCTCTGAAAGGGGTAAAAATGATTTCCAAAGCAGGACCCCCACCCAGACATATTGTACAATACTTATCCATAGCTTATGAAAAACAAGATTTATTTTATTTTCATTACAAGTGGGCCAAATCACTAATATTACAAAAATAATCTCATGAAAATGACTCCTCTCATTTGAGTGTTATTATAAAAGATTGGTTTGAGACAGGTGTGCTGCTGATATTGCCACATGTGATGTTCACTGAATGCTCAGGGAGTTTTCGTGTTTGCTCAGACACATGAACAATTAGAGGGAACATTGGTCATCAACAGAGGTGGGTAGAGTAGCCAGAAATTGTACTCAAGTAAGAGTACTGTTACTTTAGAGATTTATTACTCAAGTAAAAGTAAGGAGTAGTTACCCAAATATTTACTTGAGTAAAATTAAAAAGTATGTTGTGAAAAAGCTACTCAAGTACTGAGTAACTGATGAGTAACATATACACACACACACACACATATATATATATATATATATATATATATACACACACATATATATATATATATATATATATATATATATATATATATATATACACACACACATATATATATATATATATATATATATACATATATATATACACACACACACACATATATATATATATACACACATATATATATACATATATATATATATATATATATATATATACATATATATATATATATATATATATACACATATATATATATATACATACATTGATATATACAGTATATAATTTATATTTATTTATTTTGCCGTTTTTGTTTACATGTTAAAGGTGTTTTAATGAATATACATGCATGTTTAACACATATAGATTCCTTTCTTTCATGAAAACAAGAATATAAGTTGGTGCATTACCTGTATCTGATGACTTGCATTGATTGTAATCAGACAGTAGTGATGATAATGATCGTCCACGTTTTCAAATGGAGGAGAAAAAAAGTTCCTCCTTTCTGTCTAATACCACATGAAAGTGGTTGGTTTTTGGCTTCTTATTTGTCCAGCTTCCATATTCGTTTTTATACACTTTACAAGAAATACATTGGCGGCAAACTCCGTAGCTTGCTAGCTTGTTTGTGCTGGCTTTCGGAGACTCTTGTTTTGAAAGCGCAGGCGCGATGGAGCGGCACTTTTATTGTGAAGACAGGACGGGATGAACGGTTGAAATAAAAAAAGGTATTTTTTCCTTCACACTATTGATTGATTGATTGGAACTTTTATTAGTAGATTGCACAGTACAGTACATATTTCGTACGATTGACCACTAAATGGTAACACCCGAATACGTTTTTCAACTTGTTTAAGTCAGGTCATGTGACCCCTGGCTCTGTTTGATTGGTCCAACGTCACCAGTGACTGCATCTGATTGGTGGAACGGAGTGAACGTCACCAGTGACTGTATTTGTTGAAACGCAGGCACTATGAAGGTCTGTCTGACAGACCAAAACAAACAAAGCGTGCATTAACAGATCGATAAAAATTAGTAGCGAGCTGAATGTAGATAAAAGTAGCGGAGTAAAAGTAGCGTTTCTTCTCTATAAATATACTCAAGTAACAGTAAAAGTACGTTGCATTAAAACTACTCTTAGAAGTACAATTCATCCCAAAAGTTACTCAAGTAGATGTAACGGAGTAAATGTAGTGCGTTACTACCCACCTCTGGTCATCAACATGCATTTTCACCATATAATGATACTATTAAAAGCTCTATTGTCGGCCAAATCTATGCCATTTATATGGTATATATCCTGCAACCCTACTCAACTCAGAGATGTTCCAACGGTGAAGCAGACGTACTGACCACTAGTTCAACGTGCTGCAAACCCGACTGTTTTAATTGAATTTAAACAGAGGTGGAGAGTAGCCAGAAATTGTACTCAAGTAAGAGTACTGTTACTTTAGAGATTTATTACTCAAGTAAAAGTAATGAGTAGTCACCCAAATATTTACTTGAGTAAAAGTAAAAAGTATGTTGTGAAAAAACTACTCAAGTACTGAGTAACTGATGAGTAACATACACACACATATCATATATATATATATATATATATGTATATATATATATATATATATATATACACATATATACACATACATTGATATATACAGTATATCATTTATATTTATTTATTATGCCGTTTTTGTTTACATGTTAAAGGTGTTTTAATGAATATACATGCATGTTTAACACATATAGATTCCTTTCTTTCATGTTGACAAGAATATAAGTTGGTGTATTACCTGATTCTGATGACTTGCATTGATTGTAATCAGACAGCAGTGCTTAACGTCCACGTTTTCAAATGCAGGAGAAAAAAAGTTCCTCCTTTCTGTCTAATACCACATGAAAGTGGTTGGTTTCTGGTATCTTATTTGTCCAGCTTCCATATTCGTTTTCACACACTTTACAAGAAATACATTGGCGGCAAATTCCGTAGCTTGCTAGCTTGTTTGCGCTGGCTTTCGGAGACTCTTATTTTGAAAGCGCAAGCGCGATGGAGCGGCACTTTTATTGTGAAGACAGGAACTGTACAGTCAGTCTTTAGGCTTGTGACGGGATGTACTGTAATGCCCCGCAGTGGAGAAGGAGTCACACAGACGAGGATGTGCTGCTCAATCGCTTTATTAACCAGCGGTAACTTGTTAATCGGTTGAAAGTAACGCACACACATACACGAGCTGCTGTTAGCCACAACTCACGCTCACACACACTCTCCCTTACCGCTAACTCACACGCGCATGCGCGTTTACCAAAACCTTAAAGACACAGTACACTTATACAAATATCACAGATATTACAGTACGTTTGAAATAAAAAAGTGTCTTTTTTCCTTCACACTTTTGATTGATTGATTGAAACTTGTATTAGTAGATTGCACAGTACAGTACATATTCCGTACAATTGACCACTAAATGGTAACACCCCAATAAGTTTTTCAACTTGTTTAAGTCAGGTCATGTGACCGCCTGGCTCTGTTTGATTGGTCCAACGTCACCAGTGACTGCATCTGATTGGTGGAACGGAGTCAAACGTCACTAGTGACTGCATTTTATTGGTGGAACGGAGTGAAACGTCACCAGTAAGGCAGGCACAATGAAGGTCTGTCTGACAGACCAAAACAAAGAAAGCGTGCATTAACAGATCGATAAAAATTAGTAGCGAGTAGCGAGCTGAATGTAGATAAAAGTAGCGGAGAAAAAGTAGCGTTTCTTCTCTATAAATATACTCAAGTAAAAGTAAATGTAAGTTGCATTAAAACTACTCTTAGAAGTACAATTTATCCCAAAAGTTACTCAAGTAGATGTAACGGAGTAAATGTAGCGCGTTACTACCCACCTCTGAATTTAAATATGCATGTTTAAAAAGCTTTATGTACAATGATGGGCATGACTGAAATCTGTCGTTCAACAGCCTGCACTAATTCACTGGTTATTTCCCAGATTGTTGGAGGTAGCAGTACTTTACAGCCATACAGAAATAATTGACGTGCAAGTCAATCACTGGGAACATGAGGGACGTTTCGTGTCAAAGTGCAACCACATGTCTGGATGAAGTGTACTAGAAAAACAGAGTGACACCCAAAACTGCGAGGTGGAGGCGTGAGAAAGACTGAGGTGGTTTTCTCAACACCCATCTGACAGCTACACCCACTTGACATCTTTGCATCCTACCCTATCTGATATTTCGTCAAGACTGAGGTCATTTTGGGCAACGTTAATAGGACTTTATCCCCGGATTTCCTCGAGATACGTAACAGCTGCTGAACGGCAACGCCACGGAATATCTCTGAGTGTCGCCATTCGTCATTACCCACTGGCGGGCGTTTGTGACGAGTCGGTTTTGATTCAACTCGTGGAAAAAGCAAGGGTTTTGCCTTGCAGAACAACTACTTTATATTTTTATTAGTAGCAAGCAAGAAACAGCGATAACAACATCTCAGGTGAGCTTTGTACACACACACTTCTCATTCAACTCTCACTCATCATGTCATACAAACCCCGTTTCCATATGAGTTGGGAAATTGTGTTAGATGTAAATATAAACGGAATACAATGATTTGCAAATCATTTTCAACCCATATTCAGTTGAATATGCTACAAAGACAACATATTTGATGTTCAAACTGATAAACTTTTTTTTTTTTTTTGCAAATAATCATTAACTTTAGAATATGATGCCAGCAACACGTGACAAAAAAGTTGAGAAAGGTGGCAATAAATACTGATAAAGTTGAGGAATGCCCATCAAACACTTATTTGGAACATCCCACAGGTGAACAGGCAAATTGGGAACAGGTGGGTGCCATGATTGGGTATAAAAGTAGATTCCATGAAATGCTCAGTCATTCACTAACAAGGATGGGGTGAGGGTCACCACTTTGTCAACAAATGCATGAGCAAATTGTTGAACAGTTTAAGAAAAACCTTTCTCAACCAGTTATTGCAAGGAATTTAGGGATTTCACCATCTACGGTCTGTAAAATCATCAAAGGGTTCAGAGAATCTGGAGAAATCACTGCACGTAAGCAGCTAAGCCCGTGACCTTCGATCCCTCAGGCTGTACTGCATCAACAAGCCACATCAGTGTCTAAAGGATATCACCACATGGGCTCAGGAACACTTCAGAAACCCACTGTCAGTAACTACAGTTGGTCGCTACATCTGTAAGTGCAAGTTAAAACTCTCCTATGCAAGGCGAAAACCGTTTATCAACAACACCCAGAAACGCTGTCGGCTTCGCTGGGCCTGAGCTCATCTAAGATGGACTGATACATAGTGGAAAAGTGTTCTGTGGTCTGACGAGTCCACATTTCAAATTGTTTTTGGAAACTGTGGACGTTGTGTCCTCCAGACCAAAGAGGAAAAGAACCATCCGGATTGTTATAGGCGCAAAGTATAAAAGCCAGCATCTGTGATGGTATGGGGGTGTATTAGTGCCCAAGACATGGGTAACTTACACATCTGTGAAGGCGCCATTAATGCTGAAAGGTACATACAGGTTTTGGAGCAACATATGTTGCCATCCAAACAACGTTACCATGGACGCCCCTGCTTATTTCAGCAAGACAATGCCAAGCCACGTGTTACACCAACGTGGCTTCATAGTAAAAGAATGCGGGTACTAGACTGGCCTGCCTGTAGACCTGACCTGTCTCCCATTGAAAATGTTTGGCGCATTATGAAGTCTAAAATACCACAACGGAGACCCCCCCGGACTGTTGAACAACTTAAGCTGTACATTAAGCAAGAATGGGAAAGAATTCCACCTGAGAAGCTTAAAAAATGTGTCTCCTTAGTTCCCAAACATTTACTGAGTGTTGTTAAAAGGAAAGGCCATGTAACACAGTGGTGAACATGCCCTTTCCCAACTACTTTGGCACGTGTTGCAGCCATGAAATTCTAAGTTAATTATTATTTGCAAAAAAAAAAATAAAGTTTATGAGTTTGAACATCAAATATGTTGTCTTTGTAGTGCATTCAATTGAATATGGGTTGAAAAGGATTTGCAAATCATTGTATTCCGTTTATATTTACATCTAACACAATTTCCAAACTCATATGGAAACGGGGTTTGTAGTTGACACAGGCCTCCCAAATAGCTGTCTAGTCTGTGCCTGTAACATGATTATTTAATTTTGGACCTTTAGAAACAGCATGTGCACATCCATTGTTGTCAAATTACGTCTGAAAACTTTTCATGAGTTGACTTCAGGTCTGTCCCCGGGGGGACGGCGTGGTTGGGGGTGTGGTTAAGAGGGGAGGAGTATATTTACAGCTAGAATTCACCAAGTCAAGTATTTCATATATATATATATATATATATATTTATATATATATATATATATATATATATATATATATATATCCATCCATCCATCCATTTTCTACCGCTTATTCCCTTTTGGGGTCGCGGGGGGCGCTGGAGCCTATCTCAGCTACAATCGGGCGGAAGGCGGGGTACACCCTGGACAAGTCGCCACCTCATCGCAGGGCCTACACAGATAGACAGACAACATTCACACTCACATCCACACACTAGGGCCAATTTAGTGTTGCCAATCAACCTATCCCCAGGTGCATGTCTTTGGAGGTGGGAGGAAGCCGGAGTACCCGGAGGGAACCCACGCAGTCACGGGGAGAACATGCAAACTATATATATATATTTATATATATATATATATATATATATATATATATATAGTATAGCAGTTGTGCACTGCACTCTCTAAAAGCCCTAGATGTTATTGTCACATATGCATGTACAGTAGATGGCAGTATTGTCCTGTTTAAGAGTGTCACAACATTGCTGTTTACGGCAGACAAACTGCTTTACGGTAGACGAAAACGTGACTGCTGTTGTTGTGTGTTGTTACTGCGCTGGTAGGACGTTAATGAAACTGCCTAACAATAAACCCACATAAGAAACCAAGAACTTGCCCTCGATCATTCTACAGTTATAACGTGATTGGGCAGGCACGTTGTTTATATTGTGGGAAAGCGGACGTGAAAACAGGCTGGCCGCTGTCGACATGTCACTCAGGTCCGCATGGAGCTGGAGGGGGCGTGGCCTCCAGCTCCGCCTGAATTTCCGGAGATTTTCGGGAGAAAATTTGTCCCGGGAGGTTTTCGGGAGAGGCGCTGAATTTCGGGAGTCTCCCGCAAAATCCGGGAGGGTTTGGCAAGTATGCGTGTTAGAAGGACGTGTAAACTGACTGTTCCACACACGGATGCAGGATCAGTGCTGGCGCTGCACAGTCGATGGACAGACGATAATCATCCGTCCAGTTTGCATGTGTCAACATTTTGGACAGTCTAAAATAAAAAAATATTAGGCATTAGACATACTCTGCAACATCATTTTAAAATGTTTATAGCTGCAAGAGGAGTTAAGGGGCTGATTAAAACAAATTCAATTGGTGCGTTTTTGTGTCCGTTAGTATTTTTTTAATGACGTTTTTTTTCACATAGAATATATATTATTAAAATATTATTTAAATTAAATTTAACTTCTTTAAGTATGAATTTTGTTGTGTCCTGAGAAAAGTAAAAGTGCAGCCTCTCTCCAATTAGCGCACTTTTGGCTGTAAAAAAAAAAAGAAGAAAAAAAAGTGGTGTCAACGATATACTCTGCAACTGCTTCTAAAATGCCCATAAAAAGTGGCAGATGTTGATTGCATGTTTGAAAACATAACAAAACGCCGCAGGTAAGAGCATAATAACATGAACGTGCAATAACTGACAGTGTCTGCGTGGTGATGCACCACATGGTAGGAGAAATCCTCATTTAAATAAGGCGGTCTGCGCCACTTTTGAATAGCATATGCAGTGTTAGCAGATTGCACGCAACACGGCCACTAATAGTACTCGCTAGTGTTGTCCCGATACCAATATTTTGGTACCAAAATGTATTTTGATACTTTTTGGTACTTTTCGATACTTTTCTAAATAAAGGGGACCACAAAAAATTGCATTATTGGCTTTATTTTAACAAAAAATCTTAGGGTACATTAAACATATGTGTATTATTGCAAGATTGTCCTTAAATAAAATAGTAAGCATACAAGACAACTTGTCTTTTATTAGTAAGTAAGCAAACAAAGGCTCCTACTTAGCTGCTGACGTATGCAGTAACATATTGTGTCATGTATCATTTTATTATTTTGTAAAAATTATTAAAGACAAGTGGTAGAATATGAATTATTAATCTACTTGTTCATTTACTGTTAATATCTGCTTATTTTCTCTTTTAACATGTTCTATCTACACTTCTGTTAAAATTTAATAATCACTTATTCTTCTGTTGTTTGGATGCTTTACATTAGTTTTGGATGATACTACAAATTTGGGTATCAATCTGATACCAAGTATTTACAGGATCATAAATTGGTCATATTCAAAGTCCTCATGTGTCCAGGGACATATTTCCTGAGTTTGTAAACATAGTATACATTTTTTAAAAACGAAAGAAGATTTTGTGATGCTAAAAAATATTGATGTAATGATAGTAGTATCGACTAGATACGCTCCTGTACTTGGTATCATTACAGTGGATGTCAGGTGTAGATCCACCCATGGCGTTTGTTTACATTTTGATGCCGGTTAGCTACGGTGTGTAGTGAAGCATGTTTAGCTATTCCTCGTCCAGCAGGGATGATACTTGTATGAAACTTACTTTATTTGTCACCATGGAGGCGAGGATTAGTGATTTAGAAGTCGCTAAAACACTGCAGAATGCGGATGGACTTTAGCCGCTAGCTAGCTAGGCATCTCTTAAAGCACCTCTTCCTGAGAGAGTTTCAGTGTCATAACTTCACCTTAATCGTTAGTTTTTAAGCCAAAATGCGTCCGTTCTCCCTTTTCTGTCTACACACTGTGTCTGCTTGTAAGTACTCCGTGATTGTGCGCTGCCGAACATGCTCCTCTGCTCGTAAACCAGCAATGACACGACGTGATGACGACGGGGGACCAGGGGACCGGTACTTTTTAGAGGCGGTATAGTACCGAATATGATTCATTAGTATCGCGGTACTATACTAATACCGGTATACCGTACAACCCTAGTACTCGCTAGTTTTTAAATTGCACATGCTGTTAGCGCGTGGTGTTTGGACCTCAGTTAATCAGGCCTTTGGTGTGTGAATGCTTTGGAGCAACTATAATACACACTGCTATATAATTGTACTGAGAAACAGATCTAAATTCTAAATGGACAAACACAGCCACCAGTAGCCTAAATGACAATGAAAGATAATATCGAGTTGGATCCCCCTATTTGCAATTGCATTTTGACCTGACCCTCCAAAACAGAATTTCATGTGTGGGATAAAAGTTAGCTCTACTATTAGGGATGTCCGATAATGGCTTTTTGCCGATATCCGATATTCCAATATTGTCCAACTCTTTAATTACCGATACCGATGTATACAGTCGTGGAATTAACACATTATTATGCCTAATTTGGACAACCAGGTATGGTGAAGATAAGGTACTTTTAAAAAAAAGTAATAAAATAAAATAAGATAAATAAATTAAAAACATTTTCTGAAATAAAAAAGAAAGTAAAACAATATAAAAACAGTTACATAGAAACTAGTATTTAATGAAAATTAGTAAAATTAACTGTTAAAGGTTAGTACTATTAGTGGACCAGCAGCACGCACAATCATGTGTGCTTACGGACTGTATCCCTTGCAGACTGTATTGATATATATTGATATATAATTTAGGAACCAGAATATTAATAACAGAAAGAAACAACCCTTTTGTGTGAATGAGTAGTAATGGGAGAAGGAGGTTTTTTGGGTTGGTGCACTAATTGTAAGTGTATCTTGTGTTTTTTTATGTTGGTTTAATAAAAAAAACAAAAAAAAAAAAACGATACCGATATTAAAAAAAAACCCGATACCGATCATTTCCGATATTACATTTTAACGCATTTATCGGCCTGCCGATATTATCGGACATCTCTATCTATTATTCACAATCAAAGCTGCAGTATAATTAAAGGCAGCAAAGTCTGTGGCTTCAGTGCCAGGTCTAAAGACTAATAAGACAACAACAATGGTCATTCAATATTTTACAAGGACAGTTGTGTTTATTTGTATCCATATTTCATATTTCATATTACAGTTTGATTTATTTCCGATTAGAATAAGGTGTGGAAAAAAAAAACTTCACAAAAACAAATACTTGCGTTATTCATAATGTTCAGAAAAGCTGATGCAACATTTCTTTGTGCAACTGTGGTTAAAAAAAAATGCAAACGACTCAACCGTGAAGGAACGTACATACATCACTTAACTGTAACATGCCCCGCTGCGCCTCATTTGCATCACGTGTCAGATCAGATTTTACAGATGTTCCCGACAGCAAACACAGTACAGTGAAATGTGCATCGTGGGACGTTTGTGTCACCAACGGAAAATGGATGAACGGGTGTCACACGAGAAGCGAGTATAACAAATCGAGTGGAGGTTAGGGTCGGTTTAAGGCAACAAACAGATGGCTGACATTTAGCAACAGAGCAGGTTGTGTAAACTCGAGGAAAGCCACCAGTCACGGTTGAAAAAGACAAACTTTTGTCTTGAAATGAAGTCGTGTCTGAGTAAAATGCTTCCTGGAAGAATCGCCAAAGATTGAACCAAAATCAGCAAAGTTTAAGGCAGATGTAAACACCCATCCTTCACATGACCACATAAACTGTACTTTGGGTCACGCATACTGCATTTCTATGTCCAACACATGTCTACTTTTGCTAAAATAAACCATACCATGACCTTTCAGTGACCTCAGTCCAAGTGAATTTATACACAGTTAGAGAAGACTACCTGTTCTCACACAACCCAGCTACTTTAGAAAATGACTACATTATCTTCTTTCAGAATTGAATAATTACTATTACACTACATATTACAAACATTTTTATTATTTGCCACATTGTCTTTGCAAATCTTTGGGATTAAATCCTACCTTTCTGAACAATATTTGCTGCGTATTGTACTAGACTCCATTTCACAAAACGCTGTGTGGAGAACTACAAGGATCTTAAAATTGGTGCCCTTTTTAATTAGTTTGAAAAGTATTTTACGCAATTTATGATTTCAAAGTCAGTGTCTTTGGACTGTGGAAGGAAAACAGGAAAATCACAAGTGGAACATAAAGAGTGTCTTTACATCTTGTGCAGGTAGTTTAGAGTAGAGAGTAGTGGTCCTTAGCTGCTTTGGCTCCTTAATGACAAGCTTCAACCAAACTTGTGAAGATGTTTCTCAAATATTTTCTATTCAATGAAAATATAATGCAGTTTGAACTGGAGGTAGTGCAAAATAACAGTGTGATAGCACAAAACAAGTGCCAAGTCGCCAGCTCATCACAGGGCCAACACAGATAGACAGACAACATTCACACTCACATTCACACACTAGGGCCAATTTAGTGTTGCCAATCAATCTATCCACAGGTGCATGTCTTTGAACCAGAAATCAATCAATGTTTATTTATATAGCCCTAAATCACAAGTGTCTCAAAGGGCTGCACAAGCCACAATGACATCCTCGGCTCAGAGCCCACATAAGGGCAAGGAAAAACTCACAACCCAGTGGGATGTCAATGAGAATGACAATGAGAAACCTTGGAGAGGACTGCAGATGTGGGTGACCCCCCACCCTCTATCATGACCATAATTAAAGATAAAAGTAATTTTTAATTTACTTTCCCTAAATATCTAAAAGTATTCATATTCTCTTCATGTCATGTTATGCTCCTTCCAGCGCTGTTGTTTTTAGGTTAAAGAGTTTTTATCCAATCAGAATTCAGCTAGCTTATGTTGCCATGCTGTACCAAATCTGCCCGGAGCCTTCAGAATCAACAATGCAGGCGTCTGTGCACTGTAAGCGAACGGGGACATACAGTGATAGGCAGTTGAAATAGCCAATCAGATCATGAGTGGTTGTCAGTAAGGCCTTCTAGATGGCCTAAGGCAAATATATAGTGATGTTATGAGCTAGGTAACATAAGAACTCCATTACCCAGCATGCCACATTAGTGAAGAGCATGCGCAGTAGCCTCCTTTGGGTAGCCATGCCGGCTACATGTTATTGATGAGCACGCTGTGGAGTAAACTTTAAGAACTCAGCCAACACGCATTGTCTTATGATTAGACAAGACAACATATATTTGCAAGGCCATTTTCAAGAAGGATATTTAAAGAGAAACTACATCTTGTGAGACAGCTTATACGGCGTCGAATGGGTTCTACAAATTGTGAGTTCATATATTTTATTTCTTAATTTCACGTTTAATATGTTTTTTTCAATTTTAATTTTGACAGTACCACATAAGATATGTTTTAATTGCTGGCGCGGGTTTATTGATTTTTAAATGCGCCAGAAAATAACCCGTATTCTACACTGTTCATGTGGTTTAATGCCCAGTAAATGTGTTTCTGTATAGTATTTCTCCAGCAATGGTCATGTGGTGACATCAATTATTGGTATTTTTTAGAGGTAATCATTGGACACAGGACATCACTGAAGGCCTAGGTGGGAAACGCACGGCCCGCCACTGGCAAAAAGTGTCTGTAAAGGTTTTTTTATTTTGCTTCCACTAGCATTTAGTCTATTCTTGCTAGCCCAGCTGACAGATAACATGTTCTTAATAAATACTCCAGCCGAGTTCCAAATTGTAGAGCCTTGAATTTAAACCTTAATTGATGAAGCCCTCATTGTACAAACTTTTGAAGTTAGGAATCACAGACCAAATAAAAATATAGTTTGGTGTACAAACCTTGTCTTAGTGTACTAATGTCTCATCCTCCTATTTTGTGCTTTGCAACACATCCATTGTGGCCTCACTGATCAATCTCGAGTGCTCATGTTGGCGTTAACTACTGTGCTAATTGCTACTTTTTGTGCTTTTTAAGTGTTTTTTAGCCTTTTCACAGCATAGTGATTTCAAACACCTCATATAACCCTAACCCTAACCCTATCATTTGTGAGCACCAAAATATTTAACTCTGACATGTATACATGTAAAATTTGTTTAAAAAAAAAAAAAAACTAGCATGCTAACATCAGCTTGTTAGCAATTGACTAACATTAGCAAGGAGCATGTTGAATTTGAAATGCTTTGAATCAGTTGAGAAATGTGGTAATTGTGGTAGTTTGAAAAATTATCTATTTCTAATGGGAAAAAATGTTCCCGAAAATGTGGAATTCCTGGAAATGTGGGATTTTTATTCCAAGTAAAAAAAATGGTAGCGTGCCTGTCATGAATGAGCCGAATATTTTCAAAATGAAATGTTCAAAGACATTTACCATAAACAATTTTTTTACAAATTTGCTAGCTCGATGCTAATTTACATTGAAAATCCCATATACTCAATAGTGATTAGCATTATCAATTTTACATAGTGATTTCAAACACCTCATATGACAATTAAGTAGACAACTTAGATGTACATTCTACATTAGCAGCTGATATATAATAAGCATAAATACAGGCAAACACGTTGATCCTCAACAAGGAATAGGACTGGCACATCAAACATCCGAATGGCAGCAGACTACTAACAAACGTTGCTGGTCTTCATCTTTGACGGCAAGTTTCAGAGCTTTGTTGCCACTTTGCTGCATAAAACAAATTTCATTCAGAATAAATGACCAACGAGTTAAGAAACATGGTTTCTCTACTTTAAGTTTGGTCTTTACTTTTGTTCCTTCCAAATGTGAGTGTGTCTGCATTTGATTCACAAGCATCGAAGCAATCGCCGGGTTGCCCACTATGAGTAATATCTTCGAGGGGACGTGAGGACGGATGTTAGTGGCTTCCCTAATGAAATGAAATAATGTTTCAATTGCTGACTTGCTTTGATCATCATAGCGCAACAATTCCTGCGGTCTAACTGTACTAGTTGGCCTCAGATGATGTCTGTTTTCAAATTCCTCTCAGTGATCTTTTGTTTTCAGGAAATCCAAGGAAAGAATGAAAACTTGGAAATGCATCCATCTCCCCAGATGTATTTTTGGTTAGGTGAGATTTCACAATATGTGTGAAATGGTTACAAGCCATTTCCTGCAACCTTTGCTTCTCTCCTTGTTTTCACATGCTAACACCATTCTTGGTGGTTTCTAATGTCAATCAAAGCTGCCTGAAACACTTGTCCAAGCAACAAAGTAGTCTAATTATTACTGTTTCAAAATCATTTGATGCTATTTGCATAGGAGAAAAAACGCTTTGTTACTGAGATGGTGGACCAGCATTGACTGTTTATAGTTGTGTGCATTGTTTGTTTTTTCAAACTTTGCCATGATGTTATGCTAAGCTATTTGTCAGTGAAGGATTAAAATATTTGTAATGCTTACTACATTTATTGCGAGCATACACATACACCTAATAAAATTAGTATATTGATCTTACTAACTAAACTCAGTGGCCTTGTGGTTAGAGTGTCCGCCCTGAGATCGGTAGGTTGTGAGTTCAAACCCCGGCCGAGTCATACCAAAAACTATAAAAATGGGACCCATTACCTCCCTGCTTGGCACTCAGCATCAAGGGTTGGAATTGGGGGTTAAATCACCAAAATGATTCTCGAGCTGCTCACCTCCCAGGGGATGGAACAAGGGGATGGATCAAATGCAGAGGGTAATTTCATTCACCACACATAGTGTGTGTGTGTGTGTGTGTGTGTGTGTGTGTGTGTGTGTGTGTGTGTGTGTGTGTGTGTGACTATCAGTGGTACTTTACCTTTACCATTATATTTCTGCATGCTAGTTATTGTAATAAATCATTAAGTATTACTGTGGGGGAGACAAAGACAGCCTCTACGTGGCCTCCCCCACAAGTAGCTTACAGGTTCAAAAAGCCTACAAAAGCGAAACTAATTTCTTTACCACGTCTGCAGATCGCAAAAAGCCTAGTTGGTTTAGCGTTACTGCAGCTCAACGTTGAAGGCCTTACCACCGCTAAACTCAACGTCATCGAACAGATCGCCATTAAAAACAAGGCGACTATAGTTCTATTGCAGGAGGCTCACATTGAGGTATTACTGTAAATGGTTAGTTGTAAAACAACACATATAAAGAGACACACAATAGAGCCCTGACATGAGGGTGCGAGTTATTCACGAGCGGCAATAATCATCAAGATAAGCCAGAGAAGGAGCAGTAACCATGGAAACCGGAGTTAGATGATACAAAGACAACCCAACCCCCCTTCTGGAAAAGGATATCAGACTTTGTGGAGAAGGAGAAGACAGACATTGTGCGAGGAGCCAGAGGAAGCAGGATGTCTCCCTTTCCCTGCTTGTGGCCATGAGGGAATTGTATTTCTTTGCTTCAAACAATTAGACCAGGGGTAGGGAACCTATGGCTCTAGAGCCAGATGTGGCTCTTTTGATGACTGCATCTGGCTCTCAGATAAATCTTAGCTGACATTGCTTAACACGATATGTAGTGAATAATTCCGCTGGTAATCACAGTGTTAAAAATAAGGTTCAAATTATAAAACATTCTCATGCATTTTAATCCATTCATCCGTTTTCTATCGCACCTGTTCAAGAAGTCGAATTAATGGTAAGAAGTATTTTATTTATTATTGGTTAGCTTTAGAATAACAATGTTATTAAAAAGAATAAGAGACTTATTATACTCTAAAAATGTTGGTCTTACTTAAAAATGCAGACATTTAGTTGTATTCAGTGTTAAAAAATATTATATGGCTCTCACGGAAATACATTTTGAAATATTTGGCTTTCATGGCTCTCTCAGCCAAAAAGGTTCCCGACCCCTGAATTAGACTGTAAAATAAATCTAAGACGGTGAATCTGAAAATTGACAAGGACTTGGTGAGCTTTGTAAGAGATTTAACAAACACGCGTAAGAGACACAAATTATTCTCCATTCATCAGTTGTTACATCACTATAGAATAAGAAGACCACCAGTATGGGCCTTGGAGTCCATCCATCCATCCATCCATTTTCTACCGCTTGTCCCTTATGAGGTCCCGCGGGGTGCTAGAGCCTATCCCAGTTGCATTGGAGTCCATCCATCCATCCATTTTTTACCGCTTGTCCCTTTCGGGGTCGCGGGGGGTGCTGGAGCTTATCTCAGCTGCATTCGGGCGGAAGGCAGAGTACACTCTGGACAAGTCGCCACCTCATTGGAGTCTTCAGACTTAATTTCAAACTGGCCAGACCATTCAATATCCCTAAATGCGGTGGTGGGCGGTCCGGCCAGCAACATCATCTCTAAACACAATCAGAAGAATTGACCTACATTTACAACTTAAACTCTAATATTTTTGTCCATGACATTGTATTAATTATTCTCAACAGTCTATCATCATCATTTTGTAAAGTGCGCTGCACTGCTTTTAGGAAGTGTATCTTTGATATTTTTGGACCAATCATATTTCAGCTTCTGTGTGTTGCCATGTCAATGTAATCTGCCCAGGGCCTTCAGAGTGAGGAGTGCAGGCCAGTTGTCTGTTGGCAATGCCACCTTTTCTGAACCAATTAGATTTTACACAGAGCCTGCGAGCAGACATACAAGTCAACCATGTCAGCATTGTTCCATTCCCTGATTGATTTATCAGATGAAAACATGCAATGTTCAATAAGCAGATAGTGGTGATAAAGCACACCAAATGTAGCTTTTCAACTGCATATAGATTCAAAACAAACAAACAACAGGAACAGTTTGTCAAGATTACTAGTCTGCAAAGTTTTACTAACAATAACACTCAAAATGGCTGATTGTCACACCGCGGTGAGGGAAGTCTTGTCTTGGTTTTTTCTGTCTTGTGATCTACATGTTTTATTTTGAAAAGCAACTCCTCTTGTTTCAGATCACGGGTCCTTCCTCTTGTGTCACCAGTCTGACGTCATTCCTGACCCTTGATTGTTTCCACCTGTTTCCCATTACCCTCATGTTCTTTATAAGCCCAAGCCTCCCCTTGTTCTGTGCCAGATTGTCTCGAGCTTTCGTGCCTGTCTTGCGTTCCATGTCCCTGTTCATGTCCATGCCTTGCCTTGTCTCACGTCTACGTCCTTGCTCCCAGAATATCCCACGCTGTAATTTTGAATTGACTTTTTTCCTCCCTCAGAGCGACTTTTGTTATCCTACCTTTTTCTACCGCAGTAGTGAGTTATTATTTTTCCTTAAAGATTTTTTTCCTCAAAGTTTGTTGAGTGATTTTTTGTTTACATTGATTAGAGTAGTTAAGTTTTATGGTCTTTATTTTCTTCCTCCTGTTTGGAGCGTTTTTTGTTAAAGTTTTTGATAACAGATACGGTGCTAATTATATCGTCCTTATTTTTGTATTCCTCCTTTTTTTTGGAGTGATTTTCGGTTTTTCCCTTTTGGAACATTTTGTCGATAGTATTTTTGTATTTCATAGTAATTGAATTTACTCGGCTCTGGAGGCTTAAAGAGTATTTCAAAATAAAAGCTTTATTTGGAATCACCTCTCTGCATCTGAGTCCCTTCCTCCGTCCAAGCCTGACATTACAATCTGGCCAGTATGGACTCAGCAGAGAAAGGACATTTTTCCGCCGCCATACAGGATCAGGAAACACGCCTCTCACGCCAAGAGGGTTTCCAGACGGCTATGGCCGAGCATATGGCCCGACTAACCACCCAGCTGCAGGAGATGGCCATGCGGATTCCGCAATCCGCCGCATCGGCACCCGTACCTGTCCAACCACCGCCTACGTCATTCGCCGGAGCCGGAAGTAAATTGGCACCTCCAGCATCATATTCAGGTGAAACAGGACAAAGCAAATCATTTATGATAGACTGTTCAATTCATTTCGAATTTAATCCTCACGCCTTCCCCACTGAGAGAGCGAAGATTGCTTTTATGATGTCTCACTTGATGGGTAGAGCCAAGGCCTGGGCTTCCGCCGAATGGGGCCGAGGTTCAGCGGTATGCAACTCACTCACGGATTTCCAGACTGCACTACGAATGACATTTGATCCTGTCACCGACAACCGAGAGAAGGCACAGGAGCTGAGCAGACTGAGGCAAGGTCGAGACTCGGTTTGTGATTATGCCATCCGATTCCGCACGCTATCGGCAGAGAGCGGGTGGAACTCCGCTGCTCTTTATGACACTTTTTTGAAAGGACTGGCCGTTCCTATTCAAGATCTACTTGTCCCACTAGACTTACCTGCTGGGTTGGACGAGCTTATTGCGCTCGCCGTCCGTACCGACAACAGACTCACGCAGCTCAGACGACATCGGAGCGCACGAACCTCCACCACGGGAGGAGCGGCACATTACCAGACGCAACACGGACCGGATTTCTACACGACTCCACCTGGGTCGAGTCGTTCCAGCTCCCTGATGGAAGGTGAGGATCCCATGCAGCTGGGGAGAGCGCGGCTGACACAGGAGGAACGCCAAAGATGACAGCTAGAAGGAAGGTGTTTCTACTGCGGGGAACCGGGTCACCTCGTCGCCACCTGTCCAATCAAACGACCCATAGGAGTGAGTCTACCAACTACTTCTACTCCTAATAAGCGTACCCTCACCAGGATTCAGGTAAAACATCACACAGTCACAAACATTGGGGCGCTCATTGACTCAGGGGCAGACGAGAGTTTGATGGACTGGTCTTTGGCTGCAAAATTAGGGATCAAAGCTGAACCATTAGCTCGACCAATTAGAGCTAAAGCTCTTGATGGGAAGGAACTGTTTGTAATTACTCATGCCACAGAACTCATCCGCATAAATATTAAAGACCATGAAGAAAAGATTCGCTTATATCTATTCAAAGCCGCCTCACACACTTCGATTTTGGGACTACCTTGGCTTTTTCAACACAACCCCCAGATAGACTGGAGGACAGGTGAAATTAAAGCATGGGGAAAGGACTGTATTAATGACTGTTTTTTAGGTGCTACACACAAAAAAAGTGTAGCGCAACTCAACCTGTTCTCTGCAAACCCCACCACAGAATCGGAGTACCCGGACTTGAAATCCGTACCCCCATGCTACCACCAGCTACAAGAAGTCTTCAGCAAAACCAAAGCCATGTCTCTTCCTCAACACCATCCATACGACTGCGCCATTGACTTGATCTCAGGATCCAACATACCCAAAGGTCGTCTGTATTCTGTTTCCGGTCCAGAGAGGACGGCCATGAAGAAATACCTCACAGCCTCATTAAAAGCGGGGCTGATCCGTCCTTCCTCATCACCAGCGGGTGCCGGTTTCTTCTTTGTGGGCAAAAAGGATGGATCCTTGAGACCGTGCATCGATTACAGTCCACTCAACGACATCACCATAAAAAACCGGTACCCTCTTCCTCTCATGACATCAGTATTTGACCAAATCCAACAAGCTAAGGTATTTACCAAACTTGATCTACGTAATGCCTATCACCTGATTCGTATAAGGGAGGGGGATGAGTGGAAAACTGGATTTAATACTCCCAGTGGACATTATGAATATCTGGTCATGCCATTCGGACTCACCAATGCACCCGCTGTTTTTCAAACTATGATAAATGATGTACTCAGAGACTTCCTTGATCAATTTGTGTATGTATACCTAGATGACATTTTAATTTATTCACCAGACATTGATACCCACCAAATGCACGTGACTAGGGTCCTTAAAAGACTACTAGAAAATCAACTATATGTCAAAGCTGAAAAGAGTGAATTTCATGTTAATACTATCTCCTTCTTGGGTTTTATAGTAGCTCCGGGAAAGGTCCAGATGGATCCGGCTAAGATTAGCGCAGTTACCGACTGGCCCACTCCTGATAGCCGCAAAAGGGTTCAGCAGTTCCTAGGATTTGCTCATTTCTACAGGAGGTTTATTAGAGGTTTTAGCACTATAGCGGCCCCTCTCCATGCCCTCACTTCCACTCAGGTACAATTCCAATGGACTCCAGAAGCTGAAAAGGCATTCCAGAACCTAAAACAGCGTTTCACTTCGGCTCCTATTCTCACCATGCCAGACCCGCAACGCCAATTTGTGGTGGAGGTGGACGCCTCCAACGAAGGAGTCGGAGCCGTCTTATCACAATGATCTGAGAAGGATGGCAAGATGCATCCCTGTGCCTTCCTATCTAAACGTCTGTCCAAGGCAGAGAAGAACTATGATGTCGGCAACCGTGAGTTGTTGGCGGTCAAACTCGCCCTTGAAGAATGGAGACACTGGCTTGAGGGGGCCGATCTTCCGTTCATTGTCTGGACAGACCATAAAAATCTAGAATACATAAAGAAGGCTAAAAGACTCAACTCTCGCCAGGCCAGGTGGGCACTTTTTTAACCGTTTCTCTTTCTCTCTCTCTTACAGGCCGGGGTCTCAAAACGTCAAGCCAGACATCCTGTCTCGACGCTTCGACCCCGAGCTTGTTGCCAAGGAACCAGAAACTATCCTTCCACTGTCCCGTGTGGTTGGAGTGGTTACATGGCAAATAGAAGATGAGGTGAAGCAGGCAAATGGTGGAACCCCGCCACCTAGTGGGTGCCCAGGTAATCACTTGTTTGTTCCGACTGGGTTGCGCTCACAGGTGATCCATTGGGCTCACACCTCCCCGCTTTCATGCCACCCGGGAGTGCGGAGAACGATGTCCGCCATCTCTCGGCGATTTTGGTGGCCATCCATGGAACCGGAGGTTCGGGAGTATGTGGAGGCATGTTTGGTCTGCGCTCGGAACAAGACATCATCCGGGTCCCGTATGGGTTTGTTGCAGCCCCTACCTATTCCCTCCAGACCGTGGTCAGACATCTCCATGGACTTCGTTACGGGGCTCCCGGTCTCTCAAGGTAACACCACTATCCTAACTGTGGTGGACCGTTTCACCAAAATGGTGAGATTCATTGCTTTGCCTAAGTTGCCCTCCGCCAAGGAGACGGCAGAAATCATGATGGACAATGTTTTCAAGATTCACGGCTTCCCGAAAGACATTGTCTCTGACCGGGGGCCCCAGTTTGTATCACGGTTTTGGAGGGATTTCTGCAGACTCATCGGAGCTAAGGCCAGCCTGACCTCAGGCTATCACCCGGAGGCCAACGGCCAGACCGAACGCCTCAACCAGATACTGGAAACCAACCTCCGGTGCCTGGTGTCCCAGAATCCCTCTACATGGAGTAAACACCTGGTCTGGGTTGAGTATGCTCACAATGCACTACCTACATCTGCCACAGGGTTTTCTCCGTTTAAAACTGCTTATGGTTTCCAACCTCCAGTCTTTCCAGACAATGAGCCGGAAGTATCGGTCCCCTCGGCACATGCCCTGGTCCGACGCTGCCGACGCATCTGGGCAGCAGCTCGTCAGGTGCTGATCCGACAAAGAGACCGAATGAAGAAGACAGCGGATCGTAAAAGGAAACCCGCTCCTGCATATCAGCCAGGGCATAGAGTATGGCTCTCGACCAAAGACATGCGACTCAAAGTACCATCCAAGAAACTTGCACCACGATTCATAGGTCCATACTCTATAACCAAAGTCATCGGACCCTCTGCTGTACGACTCCGTCTGCCCCGATCCCTGCGTGTATACCCAACCTTCCACGTCAGCCGAGTGAAACCCGTCAAAGTAAGCCCGCTGGTTCCAGCCACCACGTCCCCTCCACCACCCGAGATGATTGAGGGCGGTCCTGTTTACAAAGTAAAGAAGTTGTTAGCAGTTCGCAGCAGGGGCCGGGGCAGACAGTACCTGGTGGACTGGGAAGGGTACGGACCAGAGGAGAGACAGTGGGTGCCTTCTCGGCATATCGTGGACTCCACCCTCATTGAGGATTTCAATAGAAACCATCCCGGACAATCTGGGCCGTCAGGTGTCGGCCCTAAAGGGAGGGGTACTGTCACACCGCGGTGAGGAAAGTCTTGTCTTGGTTTTTTCTGTCTTGTGATCTACATGTTTTATTTTGAAAAGCAACTCCTCTTGTTTCAGATCACGGGTCCTTCCTCTTGTGTCACCAGTCTGACGTCATTCCTGACCCTTGATTGTTTCCACCTGTTTCCCATTACCCTCATGTTCTTTATAAGCCCAAGCCTCCCCTTGTTCTGTGCCAGATTGTCTCGAGCTTTCGTGCCTGTCTTGCGTTCCATGTCCCTGTTCATGTCCATGCCTTGCCTTGTCTCACGTCTACGTCCTTGCTCCCAGAATATCCCACGCTGTAATTTTGAATTGACTTTTTTCCTCCCTCAGAGCGACTTTTGTTATCCTACCTTTTTCTACCGCAGTGGTGAGTTATTATTTTTCCTTAAAGATTTTTTCCTCAAAGTTTGTTGAGTGATTTTTTGTTTACATTGATTAGAGTAGTTAAGTTTTATAGTCTTTATTTTCTTCCTCCTGTTTGGAGCGTTTTTTGTTAAAGTTTTTGATAACAGATACGGTGCTAATTATATCGTCCTTATTTTTGTATTCCTCCTTTTTTTTGGAGTGATTTTCGGTTTTTCCCTTTTGGAACATTTTGTCGATAGTATTTTTGTATTTCATAGTAATTGAATTTACTCGGCTCTGGAGGCTTAAAGAGTATTTCAAAATAAAAGCTTTATTTGGAATCACCTCTCTGCATCTGAGTCCCTTCCTCCGTCCAAGCCTGACACTGATGGAGTAGGAGAAGAAATTGACTTGGTGTCGGACATTCCTAAAAATACATTTTAAAAGCAGACTTTTCCAGAAAAGCTGGGCAAAGTAGGGAGAGGTCAACCAACCTCTAAGCTCGCGAGCTTGTCTTCGGCAGCCTCGGACAGGGGTTGTTCCCCCTTTGCAGACTTGTGCTTATGAGTCAGTTCGATGTACTTAATTTATGTTTTTGTCATGTTATTAGATTGTTATTGAAGCGACCTGAGAGTTATTTGTCGTGTTTGAATTTGTCACATTCAACTGTCTTTGTGGCCGCTGAGCCCAGTGTGTGCGTTTGTGTAGGTGGGGGTTGAAGATGGCTGCTTGTTGAAAGAACAGCTTGTTTTGTTGCAGATGTTTTTGCGTGGATACCGACAACATTAAAGAGATTAAAAAGGACATAGATGAATAGAATTAGGCCATGTCCACACAAACACGGAGAGTTTCAAAAACACATAATCAGGGTTAAAACAATCTCCATCCACACAAGTGTAGTTTCAAAACTGTCTATGTCCACACACAAACACATACACCTGCTGTCATGCACATTTTGTCCAATCAGAAGCCTGAAAAAAGCAGCAATAGCTGACTTGGTGAAATTACACCTCCTATTATGTTTATTTTGGTATACTGGACATACGATGACACATTACATTATCTCTAAAAACAGTCTGCACGTGCACAGAGCCCTGGGAACATTACTATCTCTTGTTTTTAAGAGAAACCCAACACTCATAGAATTATAACGCGTTCAGCCACATGGTGATGTATTACATGTGCAGTGAAGTGTGGGCACGCACTAACGAGCCAAGGAAACTATTTTTGCATGTTTGAATGCCTACATAAAGCACACGAACGTGCGCGTACCGCTGCAAAACTCGTGGAATTATAAATAATTTAATCATCGATATTGTGATATGGTACATTTGCAAAGAAGTGTATATTGTCTTTAACATCAGTACACACTAGTACGGTACATTGTTGTTTTGTTGTTGCTTGTTCACTTTGCGCCCGGCTCCTTCTACAAGAATGGAAGCAACACATCAACACATGTAAGTTGACTTCATGATTTGTCGTTAAATAAGGACTAAAAACAACATAATGTTGCACCTTTCTTATGACACACAGCAAAAAGTCTTGCTTGTCAAAGTTGTTCCATCAGGTGGAGGTTCCACAGCGATCGTATCCAAAACAGCTAATTGTCACTTGCGCCAGCGGGAGTGTTGCGAAGCCCAATTTGACGTGTCTTTTTTATTCATGTTGCGTGAAAAGAGCAGCCTGTTTACGTTCAAACATACATTAAGTCCTCTTATAATGTGTTTAAAGCCAACAAGGCAGTGTTGTTGAGCTTTGGAAATGACAGCGTACAACCGTGACGTCCTCACAAGTCTCCGTTTGTACCGTGTAAACGCATACGCTAAGTGGAGAGTTTCGGAACACTACACTTTGGCCAGCGTTTGTAAAAGTCTGCGTTTTTAAAGACAAAAGTATGCGTCTGTGTGTGGACAAAAGGCCTAAACGCAGAGATAAATATGTGTTTATTAAGTATCTGTGTTCGTGTGGACATGGCCTTAATAAATAGATTGTTCATCGACCACCTCCTCCTTCTCCTTACATTGTCTTGGAATTATTCTTTTTTTGATTGATTGAGACTTTTATTAGTAGGTTGTACAGTGAAGTACATATTCCGTACAATTGACCACTAAATGGTAAGACCCGAATAAGTTTTTCAACTTGTTTAAGTCGGGGTCCACTTAAATTGATTCATGATACAGATATATACTATCATCATAATACAGTCATCACACAAGATAATCATCAGGATGTATACACTGAATTATTTACATTATTTACAATTCGGGGTGGGGGGGTGGGGTTAGGTTTGGTTGTTATCATCAGTCATCAACAATTGAGAACAGAGAAATGGATATTGAAACAGTGTAGGTCTGACTTGGTAGGATATGTACAGCAAGTAGTGGACATAGAGAGAGAGAGAGAGAGAGAGAGATCAGAAGGCATAAGAAAAGTATCTACATTTGATTGTTTACATTTGATTATTAACAATCCGGGGAGGGTGTTAGTTTAGGGTTGAAGTTACCTGGAGGTGTACTTTTATTGCGGTTTTGAAGGAGGATAGAGATGCCCTTCTTTTATACCTGTTGGGAACGCATTCCACATTGATGTGGCATAGAAAGAGAATGAGTTAAGACCTTTGTTAGATCGGAATCTGGGTTTAACGTGGTTAGTGGAGCTCCCCCTGGTGTTGTGGTTATGGCGGTGATTTACGTTAAGGAAGTAGTTTGACATGTACTTCGGTATCAGGGAGGTGTAGCGGATTTTATAGACTAGGCTCAGTGCAAGTTGTTTTACTCTGTCCTCCACCCTGAGCCAGCCCACTTTAGAGAAGTGGGTAGGAGTGAGGTGGGATCTGGGGTGGAGGTCTAGAAGTAATCTGACTAGCTTGTTCTGGGATGTTTGGAGTTTAGATTTGAGGGTTTTGGAGGTGCTAGGGTACCAGGAGGTGCATGCGTAATCCAAAAAGGGTTGAACGAGACTTCCCACTAAAATCCTCATGGTGCTTTTGTTGACCAGACAGGAGATTCTATAGAGAAACCTTGTTCGTTGGTTGACCTTTTTGATTACCTTGGTTGCCATTTTATCACAGGAAAGATTAGCCTCTAGAATGGAACCTAGGTAGGTGACCTCATCCTTCCTGGTCCAATGTCACCCACTTTTATAGTGAAGTCATTGACTTTCTTAAGGTTGATGTGGGACCCAAACAGGATGGATTCCGTTTTACCCATGCGTCACAATATTGATTCTGAACTGTTTCAGATGATCTTGAAGCATAGAGGTTTAGAGCCGGTGGTTGTTTGAGGATGATTGATTGGGAGATAAAAGGTTACTTGCTTCCATCCATCCCATCCATTTTCTACCGCTTATCCTTTTTGGGGTCGCGGGGGGTGCTGGAGCCTATCTCAGCCACAGTCGGGTGGAAGGCAGGGTACACCCTGGACAAGTCGTCACCTCATCGCAGGGCCAGGTTACTTGCTTATGTAATAATAATGTTCATCACCCCAATACAATGTATCTCTCTCTGTAATTCCACACCTCGTTATTTTGCATTTTTGTTCAGATGTTGTTCAGCTTGTAAACACTGGTGGTCGCAGAGAGATTTGTGTTGATGTTCTGAGAGCAGCAGTTTTATCAGAACTGGATGACACATGGATAATACCTTACAAGACTTTTCTTGACAAAAATGTTGCTCTGTCACAAAATAAATGTGATAAACAGACAATCCGTTCAATCAACTCGCAAAATGTGTTCTTGTGTCTCCACATTTTTTTTTAACAGTTTTGTGTTACTAAACAGTTTAGTTTAGGCAGATTACTTTAGTCCAGTAGAGCAAGGACAAACGCAGAAAAGTATTAATTCTGTTGGGGATCATTTAGTGATGATAATTAATCATCTTCGTCATATCCTGAAAAGTTCAACCATAATGTCAATAGTCTGTCATATGTCTTATAGTCCTCCAGGGACAAAGCTTTTGTTATGATTTTACTGGATGTTAAGGAATACAGACAGGGCAAGTCATACTTGATAGAAATGCGGTTCAAAGCAGACAACTAAATCTGTTAATGCCCTTATTTTGTAATTTATTTGACTGAATGACATACTTTTGCTCTTTGAAAGTCATTCTTGGAGCAGGGAAATGTTGGTTGTTTTGTGGTATGGTTACCAATATAGAATCACCTTTCAATGTAGGAATGTTACTCACACACTTAATTAGAGAAAGGAACACAAACCACATGTAAACGTTTAGCTTTATAAGGCTTGCACGTACATGTGCGCATTGCACTCACTGATTAGGAATGTAGAGAAAGCCCATATGAAAGGAAACCTAGAAATGAGTGTTATGACACACACACACACACACAATAATGTGCAGTCTTTTGTATCCATTATATATTTAATAATAGTTGTAAAACATTTATATGTAATCATTGCAATTTGCCTTAGGGCTTCCCCACACAATTAATTCTAAGTTTCTGTTGTGTGGGCGTGTGTGTACATTAGAAGAGGCGCCGCTGAACAAGAGGTAAGTCCTCTCCTCTGCTGTGAAATAAGTCCGCTTTGGCATCTTTTTCCAGAATTGTCCGTTCGCATCACAATTAAAAAATTGCTGCGATATGAAACTAGCTTCCTCAGTCCCTTCAATACAAGCAAGCACAAAATGGTTGGCAGCAGAACTCAAAGTGAATTAATTAAGAGTTTGTACACATTGTTCACACACAGAGTCGTCTGGCACGATCTTATAGTTTGTAAACCAAAAAGGTTGCAAATAGAGGAATTTGTGAATCGAAGTGTCCTCTGTACACGCAAAACCCCATTAACTTAAGGCGATCTGCGCTACTTTTGCACTTTTTATCAATTGTAACAAAAGATAGCGCTCCTGAATGTAAACAAATGCCATGGGTGGATCTACACCCAACATCCACTGTAATGATACCATACACAATAGCGTATCGAGTCTACTACTATGATTACATCGATATTTTTTATCATCACAAAATCTTTTTTCCTTATTTTAAAATTCATACTATGTTTATAAACTCAGGAAATACATCCCTGGACACATGAGGACTTTAAATATGACCAATGCCATTTTTTTGTGGTCCCCATTATTTAGAAAAGTATCAGAATACATTTTGGTACTGGTACGGGTACCAAAATATTGGTATCGGGACAACCCTAGTAGAAGCTATTTTATTTTTTGAACACGCTGTCTAGCGCGTGGTATTTGGATCTTGGTAAATCAGGCCCTTAGTCTCTGTGCTTGTTTTGTTGGGTATAACTGCGAAAAGATAGTAGAGCTAGAGTAGAGTAGAACTTTCATAAATAAATTGAGAAACACAATTGAATTCAAGAAATAAGTTGTAGAAAAGTATGAAGCTTGTGTTTGCTTGGCTTTCTATTTCCCTCGTCTCTCTCTGCTCTTTGCTGTCTTTGCCAACAATAGTTTTTAATAAACATAAAAGTGATGATAGTATTTTTTATTGGAAATTTGTTTTAATTTTCGAACGATTCAGTTTTTCGTCTGACATTTTGGAACAAATTACTGACAAAAACCGAGGTACCACCATCAAGTACATACTTTTTACAAATGACATGGATTATGATGTATACTTAAATGTTGTATTTGTGAGAGTTTAGCATGCACTGTGTTGGCCGCAAAAAGGCATGTTTTTGGCTTTGGTTGTTCCTCACAGCAAGTCTTCTTTCCCCAACCAGCCAGCTGAAAGCCAGGACCATAAAAGATTTGCTGAACCAAAGAACACAGGTTTTGAAATCCATGAATTCCACAGCCGAAATGATATACTAAAGTCTTCAAAGCTTTAAAAAAACATTAGTTGATGCCAAAAGAAACGTTGGTCTGACTCTATCCATGTTACTTATCAAGAGAATGAACCCAAATTGTTTTCGAGCCTTTGTCTGTATGAGACATAAACTGAGTTTCGGTATTAACTAAAAGAAACAAACATAACTATCAGCATGAAGAAGTGATGACTGAATAACTCTGAGATGTAACAGGCCTGTATCATTTCCTCTCAAGAGCACAATGTGTGCAATAGTTCAATTAAGTTGTTCCATCACTGAAAACAAAAATGTTTTGTCATTTCCCAACCGGTCCGCCGGTATTCGGCAGATTTTTGTCTGCAAATACAAATAACATTAACAAATGCCAAGCAAAACACAGGCAATGAAAGAAGCAGTGTGCTCAAATTTAAAGAGCTGCGTTCTAATGTCTTGATTACCAAACTCAGTCCCTCAGGGAGCAATTGACTTTAAGAGATTTGTTTTCTTTCTCATTAATAGTGCATTGATACTACCAACCTTGCTGTACCCCAGAGCATGTGAATGGCCTTGATAATGTCACAAAAGGAGATTTAGAAAGTAAAGTTCATGTTTTTTTTAGTTCAACATGCAGCCCTAACCACTTCTCTTCCAAACGTGTTCTTTGTTCCTTTCTCTCTCCTTTCCAAGTTTCTTCTTCTAATTAGACTTTTTTATGAACTCCCCTTCGTATCTCTTTATTTTATTCCCATCCTCTCTTCTAATCTTAGCAAACGTAGGTCTCATATGTGTGTTCAAGCAACATATGCCAAGCAATGTGTGCATGCAAAGATTGTGGGTATTGTCAGAAACATGCATGTCTGCTACCTTTCATGGATAGCAATGTTCATGATGGAAATGCATGAATTGGCTTTATAGAATGTTAACAGACATGTCACCTCAAGGATAACAGTGCCAGCATTCATTAAAACATTGGGCTAATTTGAAAGTATAAACTTAATGTAAATTGGACACATGTTCTCTAAAGCTTCTCAATCGGAACTGGACTGTGCAGTTTGTCTTAGACGTTTAGCCTCCCATCTAAGTAGGCTTCATCAGTTCATGCTCGGACTTAGATTGGACAGAGATAAACCCTTTGAACTAAAATTGATCAGATTCAACCAATTAGACTAGACCTGACCAATCTAAGTCTATTAGCATAAACTGGTGAAGGCTACTTGGTTGAGACACAGAACATTTTCTAAGACAAACTAAACCAATTAGACTTAGATGATCAGATCTAGTCTAATTGGTTCGATCTGACCAATCTAAGCCAATGCGCATGAACTGCAGAAGCCTACTTGGATGAGAGACAAAACAACTTCTAAGACCAACCAAACAGTCCAGTTGCGATCGATTGAATGCCCTGAGAATACAACGACTTGGAAGAATGAGAGCATCCATAGACATTCTCTAGAGCTCTAGTTTAAAAAGCACCTAGTGTACATGAGATTTTTTGACAAAGATGCTGTATTAAAGCAGTGTTATACTGTAATAAATAATTCAATGTAATAAATAAGGATGGGCATAATAATTGACTGCCGTAATTGATCATTACATTGTTTAGAGGTCATGTCAATTCAGTCTCAACTATGCGATTAAAAAGATTGAACGACAATAACAATTTTCCCATGTAGTCAACCAAATGAATTTAGTCAAATTCCAATGCCTCATAATAAATAATGCATTTAAAATTTGGTCTTTTTCTTTATATTAAAAACAAAAAAAATTTCATTATGGACACACTGAAACACTATAAATAAAATAAATAAATAAAATTGTATGTACTATTAGTGGACATGCTACAGGTGATCTACTAAGCCTGAGTGAACAATTTATAACAAATGAAAAAGTGGTGCAGACCGCCCTTTTTAAATGACGATTTTGCGTGGCCATGGAGACACTCTTGCCCCTACACATTCATATGCCACAATCTGGTCTGGTTTGTTATATTGTTGAAAATGCAGCACACAAATACAATCTGCACCTTCTTTTCTGGGCTATAGGTCGATCTCGACAACAAAACCTATATTTTAGCACGCAGAGGGTGCACTTTGGGAGACGTGTTGTGAAGGTATTAGACAATATGTCTAGAATGTTTTATTTCTGAAATGTTAACACACACACGGAGAGTATTCTCTGTCCATGGTCTGTCTTTATAGCGCAATCACCTCTTTTCTCACAGTCATTTGTGCATAACTGTGCCGTTTGGCACGTACATTCCAAACAAGCTAAATATAGACGCAAGACAGTTCTAGGCTTGATAAATCACATTTTGAACACAAAATAACAATATTTGCATATCCTCCCTCCCAGTATTGTGAGCGTTTAGATAATTTGCATGTATAAAGCATGTACATGAACATAGACACGCAAAGGGCCTGATCTACTAAGATCCAAATACCACGCTCTAAACAATGTGTTAACTATAAAATGTGTGTACTATTTGTGACCGTGTTGTGTGTGATTAACTACATGTGCAAAAGGATTTAAAAACAAACACCTATTTACTGTACATTCATGTTATCACGCCGGTAGCATTTTGCTTTGTTTTGAAACATGCAGCAGACAAATATGTACCACTTTTTATAGGCATTTTAGAAGCCGTCCTGCAGTGCATCTACAAACCCCATTTCCATATGAGTTGGGAAATTGTGTTAGATGTAAATATAAACGGAATACAATGATTTGCAAATAATTTTCAACACATATTCAGTTGAATATGCTACAAAGACAACATATTTGATGTTCAAACTGATAAATATATTTTTTTTTTGCAAACAATCTGTTACGATCCGCTGCCCGGATCATAGTTTGTTTGTTTGAGTCACATGTGTTTTCAGCACCTTGAGTTTCGTTTATTTCTGTTGCCATGACGGCAGATTGTATACACCTGCCTCTGGTTAGTGTCCGGGACGCGCACCTGTTGCCCGGGCGCTAATCAGAGGGCTATTTAGTCTTTGGCCTGGCCTCACTCGGTCTGGCTTCCTAGTTTGTTCCCATACAACTGTTAACGACTACTTAGATTTCATGCTATGCTATTTTTTGCTGCTAGCTCCCACGCTAGTCCTTTTGTTTTGCCTTTTGTGCTACGTGCATGTCTTTTGTTTATTCATCATATGATTTATATTTAAAATAAATCATTTTCCTACCTGCAAGCTGTGTCCGAAGCCGTCTGCATCCTTGGGAGAACCACACCCGCATCTCTATGCGACCCAGTCGTTTCAGTAGGAAGCCAGCAGAAGACAATTCTCCCGCACCGGCCATCGAGGAGTTCGACGAAGGTACGTGGGAGGTGTTGCGAGCGATGGAGGCAGAAACTCTTCGCTATTCCCCCTCGGAGCGCCAGGACCTGATATGGGGTCCCAACGGAAAGCTGGTCCCAATCCACTCCGTTTGGCCCGAGGACATCGCCACACCCCCGCAGTACGGGACGCGTCAGCGAAGACGGAAGCCGGCCAGAAGGTCTTTCCCTCGCCGCCAAGACGCGCCGCTCCTGCAAACTCCTCCCCCGGACCGAAGCAAGCTACATGCAGCTCAAACTTCCCCTCCTCAGATGTTTGGCAACCCCATCGACCACTTCGCCAAACAGTTCTCCGATTGGGCTGTAAGTCACATGGACAGTTGCAACAATGACGTCATTTCATTGGCGCCCCCCGAAGAGGTAACTCCGCCCACTCCCGATGACATCATTGAGCAAAAAAAATTTTTTCCATCTTCTAATTCTTTCTGTCAGCCAATACCAAATGACTTTCATTCTAAGATAAAACATTATCAGGACATTTTTGCTAAGTGTAAGTCTAGTCAGTCACATTCTGATTTTCAAACTCCACCTCCAGTGACTTTGGTTCCGCCCCCAGTGACTATTGCTCCGCCCACTGCACATATTTTCTCCCCCTGTTCTCTCACCCAATCTCAAGTGGGGGGTGAGAATAGACAATTTGGACAATTTAAAGAGGAGGAGTATACCCCCCTCCTTACCTCCCCCCACCCACCCTTGAAGACGGTTCCAAACCGCAAAGAGCGCGTCTGGTATCCGCGTCTTGAGGGGGTGGCTAGTACTGGGAACTGTGCTAGTGCGGTGGCACAACTTCGGCGTGCTAAGCCGCAACCTCCTGCACGGCCACCGCCACCAGTTTTTCGGCGTGCTAAGCCGCAACCCCCTGCACGGCCACCGCCACCAGTCTTTCGGCGTGCTAAGCCGCAACCTCCTGCACGGCCACCGCCACCAGTCTTTCGGCGTGCTAAGCCGCAACCTCCTGCACGGCCACCGCCACCAGTCCTTTGGCCTGCTAAGCCACAACCGCCAGCTAGGCCACCTCCAGCTGCACCTCGGCTAGCACCTGTTCCTGCACCTCGGCTGACACACCAAGCTTCGTCTCCTGTACCTCCACCACGCCAAGCTCCACCATGCCAAGCTCCAAGGCTGGTTCCCACACCAGCGCCGGCTCCAAGGCTGGGTCCCACACCAGCGCCGGCTCCAAGGCTGGTTCCCACACCAGCGCCGGCTCCAAGGCTGGTTCCCACACCAGCGCCGGCTCCAAGGCTGGTTCCCACACCAGCGCCGGCTCCAAGGCCGGTTCCCACACCAGCGCCGGCTCCAAGGCCGGTTCCCACACCAGCGCCGGCTCCACGGCCGGTTCCCACACCAGCGCCGGCTCCACGGCCGGTACCCACACCAGCGCCGGCTCCACGGCCGGTACCCACACCAGCGCCGGCTCCACGGCCGGTACCCACACCAGCGCCGGCTCCACGGCCGGTACCCACACCAGCGCCGGCTCCACGGCTGGTACCCACAACAGCGCCGGCTCCACGGCTGGTACCCACACCAGCGCCGGCTCCACGGCTGGTACCAGAACCTGCACCTGCTCCACGGCTGGTACCAGAACCTGCACCTGCCTCCACGGCGACGACGTCTCCTCCTGCCTCCACGGCGACGACGTCTCCTCCTGCCTCCACGGCGACGACGACTCCTCCTGCTTCCACGGCGACGTCTGCTCTCTCCTCGTCTCCGGTGGGCTTTTCCAGGACGCCGCCACCTTCCTCGCCCTCATCGTCGTCTCAGCGACCTCGAGTGGTCTGGCTGCGCAAGCGGCGCTCTCTGAGGTTTCTGTATGGACGCCTGTGGCGCAAACAGCAGCGACACCCGAGACATAGACTTAGAACTCTGCGGCTGCTGAACTTCTGGCGCCACTCACGCCCACCTTCTCGGCAGCCACGAATGTGGCCTTTCCGTGGTCGCCCGCCTCGCCTGCGGCAGCGGCGTTCCACTCGCCGCCACCACCTGACTCTTCCCCGGTGGATTCAGGGACACGTGGCCTGGCGACCCACCACCAAATCCTCCCTCCACCCTCCCTGGACTCTTGAACCGTTTCTTGTTTTTTGGGTTCTAGTTTTATTTCATGTCAAGGGACATCTGGAATCTGTCCTTTAAGGGGGGGGTACTGTTACGATCCGCTGCCCGGATCATAGTTTGTTTGTTTGAGTCACATGTGTTTTCAGCACCTTGAGTTTCGTTTATTTCTGTTGCCATGACGGCAGATTGTATACACCTGCCTCTGGTTAGTGTCCGGGACGCGCACCTGTTGCCCGGGCGCTAATCAGAGGGCTATTTAGTCTTTGGCCTGGCCTCACTCAGTCTGGCTTCCTAGTTTGTTCCCATACAACTGTTAACGACTACTTAGATTTCATGCTATGCTATTTTTTGCTGCTAGCTCCCACGCTAGTCCTTTTGTTTTGCCTTTTGTGCTACGTGCATGTCTTTTGTTTATTCATCATATGATTTATATTTAAAATAAATAATTTTCCTACCTGCAAGCTGTGTCCGAAGCCGTCTGCATCCTTGGGAGAACCACACCCGCATCACTATGCGACCACGTCGTTTCACAATCATTAACTTTAGAATTTGATGCCAGCAACACGTGACAAAGAAGTTGAGAAAGGTGGCAATAAATACTGATAAAGTTGAGGAATGCTCATCAAACACTTATTTGGAACATCCCACAGGTGAACAGGCAAATTGGGAACAGGTGGGTTCCATGATTGGGTATAAAAGTAGATTCCATGAAATGCTCTGTCATTCACAAACAAGGATGGGGCGAAGGTCACCACTTTGTCAACAAATGCGTGAGCAAATTGTTGAACAGTTTAAGAAAAACCTTTCTCAACCAGCTATTGCAAGGAATTTAGGGATTTCACCATCTACGGTCCGTAATATCATCAAAGGTTCAGAGAATCTGGAGAAATCACTGCACGCAAGCAGCTAAGCCCGTGACCTTCGATCCCTCAGGCTGTACTGCATCAACAAGCCACATCAGTGTCTAAAGGATATCACCACATGGGCTCAGGAACACTTCAGAAACCCACTGTCAGTAACTACAGTTGGTCGCTACATCTGTAAGTGCAAGTTAAAACTCTCCTATGCAAAGCGAAAACCGTTTATCGACAACACCCAGAAACGCTGTCAGCTTCGCTGGGCCTGAGCTCATCTAAGATGGACTGATCCAAAGTGGAAAAGTGTTCTGTGGTCTGACAAGTCCACATTTCAAATTGTTTTTGGAAACTGTGGACGTCGTGTCCTCCGGACCAAAGAGGAAAAGAACCGTCCGGATTGTTATTGGCACAAAGTTGAAAAGCCAGCATCTGTGATGGAATGGGGGTGTATTAGTGCCCAAGACATGGGTAACTTACACATCTGTGAAGGCGCCATTAATGCTGAAAGGCACAAACCGGTTTTAGGGCAACATATGTTGCCATCCAAGCAACGTATATATTATATATTATTATATTTGAATTTTCTCCTCCCAGTAGTGTGCGTTCCGATGATCAGCATATATTTTGCATATTCATGAAGACAAACACACCAAAAGGATTGCGCTTCTTATTTGGTTAACTTAAAGAGCTCATATTATGCTTTTTTTCTACATTTAAAACACCTTTGTGGTCTACATAACAAGTAATGGTGGTTCTCTGGTCTAAATTTTGCATAGAGTTTGTTTTACAGACTTTTTTTGTTGTCAATTTTCACAGACAACCTACCGTATTTTTCAGAGTATAAGTCGCTCCGGAGTATAAGTCGCACCGGCCGAAAATGCATAATAAAGAAGGAAATAAACATATATAAGTCGCACTGGAGTATAAATATAAGTCGCATTTTTTGGGGAAATTTATTTGATAAAACCCAACACCAAGAATAGACATTTGAAAGGCAATTTAAAATAAATAAAGAATAGTGAACAACAGGCTGAATAAGTGTACGTTGTATGACTCATAAATAACCAACTGAGAACGTGCCTGGTATGTTAACGTAACATATTATGGTAAAAGTCATTCAATTAACTATAACAGTCGCAAACTATGAAAAAAACTGTGACTTATAGTCCGAAAAATACGGTAGTTGAATGTGCCTAATCATGTGTGTAGCTGGTATTTTGTAGCCTCTTAGTAAAATGTTGATAGAACTAAACTTGTCGTCTGAGAACAGTTGACTGCAAAACCTGTATTATTCCAAAACCTTTATTATGCCAAATTTTGAATGTGTTATTGGATAATGAGGGTGTGAAAAAAATATTCTGAACTTTAAGAGAAGATATATATGTGCATATATATATATATATATATATATATATATATATATATATATATATATATATATATATATATATATATATATATATACACACACACACATACATATTTGAGAAGAATCACCTCAAATTGGACATTTGATAAGTATCTCACCTGCTGAAAAAGTGAGTTAGATGTTAACTCGTGTCCAATTTTCACATTCCTCACCATCAAATGCATCATTTGCTGCCCAATAGGAGAAATTTAAAACTGGGTAGCCCAAGTCTATTTGCTTCCCTTGGCACCTCTAAGTACATTTTCTTAATTCTAGGATTAGAATTATTCCAAATAAATGTTGCTATCATTTTGTCTAAATCTTTGAAAGTCGACATTGTTAAAAAAAAATGGGGATCATCTGAAAGCGGTGGAGGAATTTTGGCAAAACAGACATTTTTACAGACATGTTAACATTGTCCACTTCTTGAAGTCCTTTGATGTATATTCTAACAGCGTATCGAAATTATGTGCGCTTTGTTCTGCCATTGTACGGGTGACATAATATCTAAAAGCATAACTCTCTAATTAAAAGCGGAAAATGTAAAGTCACAGTCAGTGTTATTAATTGGAAACAATAAGCTCTTCGGCCCCAGAAATCCCTATGACTTCATTATCTATTCTTACAGCTGTGGTTCGATGGCCAAGTCAAACAGATCGAGAACGAGGCTACATCCTTGTCTGCAACCCCTGCGCAGGTCAAAAAAGTCTGAGTCAACATTGTCCGTACGCAGGGGAGAAATACACTGTCGGAATCCATTTTTGAAATTAGGAGCCAAAGTTGAATTTCTTTTGAAAGGCAAAAAGGTGCTCCCATTTAATGCGGTTGAATACTGTGAAGACGTCTCTGTCTCGGGTTCTTCTGGGACCACAGGAAAGGGCACAACACTTTGGGTCGGCGTTTTACAATTCTTTTAATTCAATTCTCACACAAGTCTCTGTCGGCTTTTCAGCTCTCCTCCTCCTCACAATGTCTCTCTTTTCGGCTTTTCAGCACTCTTCCGTGGCTTTTCAGCTGCTTTCCAGGTCCCCTCCCTCTCATGGTCTCCGACGCTGCTTAATAAAGGAACAGGTGATTAGATAACTCGTTCCAGCTGAGTCATCCACTCACCTGTCTGCTGCTTCATGGCCGGCCTCCGCACACACCCCGCCCGCAGGGAACGCGCGAACCACGCCCCTCTCCACATGCCTCCACCGCCAGATTTGAGGCCGGGCAGCCGTCCGGCCGCGCTCACTCCCCCCCACCCCCTATAGCGGGCCGAGAGAGAAAATCGGCCACGGCCATCTGCGCGCCCGGCCTGTGGACCACCCGGAAGTTATAGGGCTGTAATGCCAGATACCACCGGGTGATCCGTGCGTTGGCGTCCTTCATGCGATGGAGCCACTGGAGAGGTTTGTGGTCTGAGCAGAGACTGAAGGCACGCCCCAACAGGTAGTAGCGGAGGGCCCCGACCGCCCACCGGATAGCAAGGCACTCCCTCTCCACCGTGCTGTACCTTGCCTCCCGGTCCGAGAGTTTCCGGCTGATATATAGCATGGGGCGGTCCACGTCCCCCACCCGCTGAGACATCACCGCCCCCAGTCCCCGGCCCGACGCGTCCGCCTGCAGACAGAAAGGGATGTCAAAATTAGGCATGTGCAGCACCGGCTCCTCGCAGAGTGCTGTTTTTACCTTCTCAAACCCCCGCTGGCACTGCTCCGTCCACTGGACCAGTTCTGGAGCACCCTTTCGGGTGAGGTCAGTCAGTGGGCCGGTTAAGTCCGCGAACCGGGGAATGAACCGCCGGTAATAGCCCGCCAGTCCCAAAAACTGCCTCACCTCTTTTTTCGTCTTGGGGGGTGGACAGGCCGCGATTGCCGCTGTTTTGTCTACCTGCGGCCGCACCTGTCCCCCTCCCAAGTGGTACCCCAGATACTGTACCTCCCTCCGGCCAACCGCGCACTTCGCCGGGTTGGCGGTGAGCCCTGCCCGCCTCAGGGACTCGAGCACCGCCCCCACTCGCCGCATGTGTTGTTCCCAGCTGCTACTCTGGATGATGACATCATCCAGGTAGGCAGCCGCGTATGCAGCGTGGGGGCGCAGCACTCGGTCCATGAGACGCTGGAACGTGGCGGGCGCACCAAACAAGCCAAACGGAAGTGTCACAAATTGGTACAAACCGTCCGGAGTGCAAAAGGCCGTTTTTTCTCGGGACTCTGGTGACAAGGGAATCTGCCAGTAGCCCTTGGTCAAATCCAGTGTCGTGAAAAATTGAGCAGTGCCTAGCCGATCCAGGAGCTCGTCGACCCGAGGCATTGGGTACGCGTCAAACCGTGATTGTTCATTCACCCTGCGGTAATCCACACAGAACCGCACAGTCCCATCCTTCTTCCCAACCAGAACAATGGGACTGCACCACGCGCTGTGGGATTCTTCTATCACCCCCAACTCAAGCATAGTTTTTAATTCCTCCCGAACTACTTTGCGTTTGTGTTCGGGAAGCCGATATGGCCGAGACCGCACCGTAACCCCCGGGCTGGTCTCAATATGGTGTCGGATGAGATCCGTGCGACCGGGCCGCGAGGAGAACACATCAGAGAAGCGCCGCTGTAACTCAGCCACATCCGCCCTCTGCGCTGATGTGAGCTGGTCGTCACAGCGCGGGACCTCTGGCCCCAACTCCTCCTCCTCCCCCACTACTGTCACCATGGAAACAGGCTCCGCCTCTTTCCATGCCTTCAGCAGGTTCAAATGATAGATCTGAGTGTCTCCGCGTCGGTCCGAGCGCCGAACCTCATAATCGACATCAGCCACTTGCCGTGCGACCTCAAAGGGTCCCTGCCACTTTGCAAGTAATTTGGAGTTTGAGGTTGGAAGCAATACAAGTACTTTTTCTCCCGGTGTGAATTTGCGTAGTTGGGTCCCCCTGTTATACGTGCGCCGCTGACGTTCTTGGGCACGGAGCAAATTCTCACGTGACAAGTGCCCCACCTTGTGGAGTTTTGCTCGCATGTCCATGACGTATTGAATTTCATTCTTACTGGAGCTTGGACCCTCCTCCCAGCTTTCTTTAATGACGTCCAGCACTCCGCGAGGCCTCCGGCCGTACAACAACTCAAAAGGTGCAAAACCAACAGAGGCCTGGGGTACCTCCCGCATCGCAAACATTAGGGGGTCCAACCATTTATCCCAATTCTGTTTGTCCTCGTGCATAAACTTACGGATCATGGTTTTCAGCGTTTTATTTAATCTCTCCACCAGCCCATCCGTTTGCGGATGGTATACACTGGTGCGGATCGCTTTAATTCCCAGTAACCCGTGGAGTTCCTTTATCGTGCGCGACATAAAGGACGTGCCTTGGTCAGTCAGAATCTCTTTCGGGATTCCAACTCGGGAGATGACCTGAAACAGCGCTTGCGCAACACTCTTGGCAGAGATGGAGCACAAAGGTACTTCTTCGGGATAACGCGTTGCATAATCCACCAGGACTAACACAAAGCGTGCTCGGGTGGAATGGTCCGATGAGGTCCATCCCAATTCTTTCGAAATGGACCTCCATAAGCGGTAATGGGCGCAAGGGCGCCTTTGGGGTGGCCGCTGGGTTCACCAGCTGGCAGTCCGGACAGGCAGCGCACCAACGGCGCACGTCTGCCCGGAGGCCTGGCCAATAGAATCGGACCATTACCCGATTAAGTGTTTTATCATACCCTAAATGGCCAGACATGGGATTAAAATGCGCCGCCTGGAAAACCATTTCCCGGCGGTGTTTTGGCACCAACAACTGGGTGTGTTCCTCCCCGGTTTGAGTGTCACGGCCCACTCTGTATAATCTATCCCTAATAATTGAAAAATGGGGGAATACCCGCGCTTTCCCCGGGCGCACCAGCTGACCGTCAATATAATGCACCTGGTCCCAGGCCTCGCGCAAGGTTTCATCACGGGACTGCTCGAGGGGGAAGTCCTCAGTAGGTTGCCACCGGGGGACCGGGGGGGGCCTCCCGCGAAGCCCCCACCGGATGAAGCCGCGTCGCCGCTGAGAACCGCGCGGATACTCCCCTCGCCTACTGTCCGTGAACGCAACCCCACACATTGTGTCACCAAATGGTTAAATCCCGGCCAATTCGTCCCTAGAATTACGGGGTGCGTAAGTTGCGCGCTTACGGCAACCTTAACTTTATGCTTTTGTTCCTTATATATAATTTCCACTGGTACCATAGGGTACTCGTGCACATCCCCATGAATACACCTAATTTTCACCCGTGTCGCCTGCCTCAACGCCCCGGGCCAAACCAGGTTTTGGTGGATCATGGACTGTTTGCAGCCCGAATCCACCATCGCCCGATATGTACCCCCTTGTACCCTTACCGGGACACAGTACGTCTCCCCCCGATCGGGGGCGGGTGCTGGAGGCCCGACAACCCGCAACACCTGCCCCACCTCCATTAGGGAGCACTCCCGGCGCACGTGCCCGGGCCGTCCGCACCTCCAGCACACCGGCCCTGGGGTTTGAGGTGCCATCTGCGAGGGAAGCCCTCTCCCCGCAGCGTCGGTACCCTGCAATGCACAAATCATAGACATTTTATGACCCCGTGTCCCCCCCTTTGTCGTCTGTCTCTGGGTGTGTGTGTGTGCGTGTTCTTTTTTTATGTCCGTGTGGTGAACCTGTTCGCTGGCTCCGGGTGGCTCAGGCTAGCTTGGTTGCCACTGCGGAGACTCTCCCTCCACCCCCCCCCCAGAGCGGGGCGAGTCGTCGGCGGGGTGCTGGGGTGGGTCCCTTGGCCGTTTTGGTTGTTGTCTCCCGCTGTACTGCCAGGTGTTCCTCCGCCAGTTTCACCGCAGCTTTGATGTCCGGGGGGCTGTGGTACCGTACCCACGTGGAGGTCCTGGCCGGGATTGCCTCCACGAATCGCTCCAGGATGATGGCCTCCAGCATTTTTGGGCCCAGTCCATTTGGCTGGAGCCAACGGGTTGCTGCGTCTCGGAGTTGGAATGCCAGTACGAAGGGCCGGTCCCCTTGCCCCAACATCATGGCCCGGAACTTCCGGCGATGGTCTTCGGGGCTGCTGCCGACCCGATCTAGTATGGCACAGCGCAAGTTTGTATACTGCATGCGGGCGGACGCCGGGAGACTCACCGCCGCCCGCTGCGCCTCCCCCACCAGGAGCGGCAGCAGCTTCGTGCCCCATTCCTCTTCTGGCCACCTGCACAATGTCGCCGTGGCCTCAAAGACATCGAGGAATGTCTGGGGGTCCTCCCCCTCCACCATGCGTTTCATGGCGGACATTCCTCCCGCCGCCTCTGCTCTGTCCATTAATGCCTGCAGCACCTGTGTCTGCTGCCGGCTTGCCGTTGACACCTCGGCCAGCACTTGGCCCAGCGCCTCCAGCGGGGATGTTGTCGACATTTTCTGTGGTCCGTCTTGTTGGGCGCCACTGTGAAGACGTCTCTGTCTCGGGTTCTTCTGGGACCACAGGAAAGGGCACAACACTTTGGGTCGGCGTTTTACAATTCTTTTAATTCAATTCTCACATAAGTCTCTGTCGGCTTTTCAGCTCTCCTCCTCCTCACAATGTCTCTCTTTTTGGCTTTTCAGCACTCTTCCGTGGCTTTTCAGCTGCTTTCCAGGTCCCCTCCCTCTCATGGTCTCCGACGCTGCTTAATAAAGGAACAGGTGATTAGATAACTCGTTCCAGCTGAGTCATCCACTCACCTGTCTGCTGCTTCATGGCCGGCCTCCGCACACACCCCGCCCGCAGGGAACGCGCGAACCACGCCCCTCTCCACAAATACCTTCTAATCTAAAGAGATTATTACATCAGGCCCCTCCTTCTATTGGTCTTTTTATTATTTATGTACTAACATTATGTGGTTTATTTTGTACATATGTAGCATCATCTACAAAGATACAAATAATTGCTATTGTGACATCCAGTGGACACATTTAAAACAGCTGTTTTTTTCATTCAAAATTTTCAGGGTAGTATTTATACTTGGCAAACTCATCCCGCGGGCCGGATAAATCCCGTTCGCGAGCCTGGTCCGGCCCCCGGGCCGTACGTGTGACACCCCTACTCTACATGCTTGGTAGATCAGCTTTGCGTCGTTAGCCATCAAATTTGCCCGTGTTTTACTACACGCAAATCTTTATTATAGCAAGTGTAGCTTGCTATTCAGACTTTAGATTGATGGGTTTTTGAATTAAGCTACGTGGAATGTGAGACCCTGGCAAGTGTGGCTCGACAGCATGACAAGGAGCAGATAAGAGCATGTAAACAAGCGTGGGTGCGTGCATTCTACTGTGTGTGTTTTCTTACTTTCAACATGTCTGTTCATTAGTGCTTCACTGGCCTGCTGTCCTTTGGTTACGTCTCTCAGAAGGCATACACGAGAGGAGGCAACACGTACAGTCAATATAATATTTTAAAATAATAGTTTTTGATAGATCATGGCAGGAAGATGCACAACAGGCTTGCTGTTACTTTGTCTTACAGCCTTGTTCAGCTGCCTTTTTGCCTCTCCAGACGTCTGCAGCAACTCCTTCATACCTGGAGCTAAAGGTAAATATGACCACTTATGCATTGTGAATGTGAGATTAAGACAATATTATATTGTAATTCCAAACTATAGGCTTTAGCTATATAAATACTTTCCCATGTGTTTTTAACCAACTGCTATTTAACTTGTAGACTTCTTGTAAGTGGGTCGTCATGTAAATGTCAGTAAGTGGTCAAATGGAAAAACACAATGGAAAATTCTGAGGAAACACCAAAATAATTCTCTAGGAGTTTATAGAGTTGATGATGAAGGTAGCCAGCGTGGAACGTCCTGTAGTTTAACAGCGAGTTCACCCACAGTCTTTTGGAGGGAATGCCTTTTCTCTTTTATGACATCCAGTAGCTGATTCCCCTGCTGGTTCGGACAGACCTAATAAAAACGCACACCAGGTGATGTTAAGTATTTATTTCTTAAATTTCAGCCCAGGCGGACGCAAAAGTGACATAAGATGACGTGATGGAAGTGAGCTAAGAAGTAAAGACCATGTTTGTGTCTGCGTGTGCTGAAAAAAAATCCCCTTTGTAACTTTGTGTATTTAGACAGCTGCCACAATACTGGAGCGATTATTTAGACAAGACGCATCTCAGATACGACTGACCTCAAAATGTGTCCGTGACGTCGAGCGCCCACGTTTTTTCGTATTTTCAGCCGCGTCACGTAGGCTTTTTTCCAATGTTATGCACCTCTCTGGATGTGTCACCTTATTGTTTTTTTTTCTACTAGTACTTTCTTCTACATACTTTTTCTGTATATATTATATAATGTGTGAGGCAACCTTTTAGAATCCCACAAAAAACTCCTGAATCGGCCACAACAATTAGGATGATGATAATACTCTATCAGTTTTGATTGTGGTAGTTAGTTAAGTAGTAATTTAATAGTATACGTAGGGTTGTACGGTGTATCGGTATTAGTATAGTACCGCGATACTAATCAATCATTTTCGACACTATACCGCCTCTGAAAAGTACCGGTATCGCCCCCACCCTCCCCCCGCGGGCCCCGTCGTGTCATTGCTTGTTTTACGAGCAGACGAGCATGTTCGGCAGCACACAATCACAGAGTACTTACAAGCAGACACAGTGTGTAGACAGAAAAGGGAGAACGGACGCATTTTGGCTTAAAAACTAACGATAAAGGTGAAGTTATAACACTGAAACGCCCTCAGGAAGAGGTGCTTTAAGACATGGCTACCTAGCAAGCAGCTAAAGTCCAGCCGCTGTCGGCAGTCTTTAAGCTACTTCTAAATCACTAATCCTCGCCTCCATGTTGACAAATAAAGTAAGTTTCTTACAAATATCATCCCTGCAGGACGAGGAATAGCTAAACATGCTTCACTACACACCGTAGCTCACCGGCGTCAAAATGTAAACAAACGCCATTGGTGGATCTACACCTGACATCTACTGTACTGATGTCAAATACAGGAGCGATACTACTATGATTACGTCGATATTTTTTGGCATCACACAACATCTTCTTTCATTTTTTATTTATTTATATTATGTTTATAAACTCAGGAAATATGTCCCTGGACAAATGAGGACTTTGAATATGACCAATGTATGATCCTCTAACGACTTGGTATCGGATTGATACCTAAATTTGTGGTATAATGCAAAAATAATGTAAAGTATCCAAACAACAGAAGAATAAATGATTATTACATTTTAACAGAAGTGTAGATTGAACATGTTAAAAGAGAAAGCAGATATTAACAGTAAATGAAGAAGTAGATTAATACAAACCCCATTTGCATATGAGTTGGGAAATTGTGTTGGATGTAAAAATAAACGGAATACAATGATTTGCAAAGCATTTTCAACCCATATTCAGTTGAATATGCCACAAAGACAACATATTTGATGTTCAAACTGATAAACTTTTTTTTTTTTTTGCAAATAATCGTTAACTTTAGAATTTGATGCCAGCAACACGTGACAAAGAAGTTGGGAAAATAAATACTGATAAAGTTGAGGAATGCCCATCAAACACTTATTTGGAACATCCCACAGGTGAACAGGCAAATTGGGAACAGGTGGGTGCCATGATTGGGTATAAAAGTAGATTCCATGAAATGCTCAGTCATTCACAAACAAGGTTGGGGCAAGGGTCACCACAAAGTCAACAAATGCGTGAGCAAATTATTGAACAGTTTAAGAAAAACCTTTCTCAACCAGCTATTGCAAGGAATTTAGGGATTTCACCATCTACGGTCCAAAATATCATCAAAGGGTTCAGAGAATCTGGAGAAATCACTGCACGTAAGCAGCTAAGCCCGTGACCTTCGATCCCTCAGGCTGTACTGCATCAACAAGCGACATCAGTGTGTAAAGGATATCACCACATGGGCTCAGGAACACTTCAGAAACCCACTGTCAGTAACTACAGTTGGTCGCTACATCTGTAAGTGCAAGTTAAAACTCTCCTATGCAAGGCGAAAACCGTTTATCAACAACACCCAGAAACGCCGTCGGCTTCGATGGGCCTGAGCTCATCTAAGATGGACTGATACAAAGTGGAAAAGTGTTCTGTGGTCTGACGAGTCCACATTTCAAATTGTTTTTGGAAACTGTGGACGTCGTGTCCTCCGGACCAAAGAGGAAAAGAACCACCCGGATTGTTATAGGCGCAAAGTTGAAAAGCCAGCATCTGTGATGGTATGGGGGTGTATTAGTTCCCAAGACATGGGTAACTTACACATCTGTGAAGGCGCCATTAATGCTGAAAGGTACATACAGGTTTTGGAGCAACATATGTTGCCATCCAAGCAACGTTACCATGGACGCCCCTGCTTATTTCAGCAAGAAAATGCCAAGCCACGTGTTATATCAATGTGGCTTCATAGTAAAAGAGTGCGGGTACTAGACTGGCTTGCCTTTAGTCCAGACCTGTCTCCCATTGAAAATGTGTGGCGCATTATGAAGCCTAAAATACCACAACGGAGACCCCCGGACTGTTAAACAACTTAAGCTGTACATCAAGCAAGAATGGGAAAGAATTCCACCTGAGAAGCTTAAAAAAAGTGTCTCCTCAGTTCCCAAACGTTTACTGAGTGTTGTTAAAAGGAAAGGCGATGTCACACAGTGGTGAACATGCCCTTTCCCAACTACTTTGGCACGTGTTGCAGCCATGAAATTCTAAGTTAATTATTATTTGCAAAAAAAAATTAAAAAAAAATTTATGAGTTTGAACATCAAATATCTTGTCTTTGTAGTGCATTCAATTGAATATGGGTTGAAAAGGATTTGCAAATCATTGTATTCCGTTTATATTTACATGTAACACAAGTTCCCAACTCATATGGAAACGGGGTTTGTAATTCATTTTGTACAATTTGTCCTTAATAATTCTGACAAAATAATACAATGGAAAATGACACAATGTGGTACTGCATATGTCAGCAGACTAATTAGGAGCCTTTGTTTGCTAACTTACTACTAAAAGACAAGTTGTCATATATGTTCACTATTTTATTTAAGGACAAACTTGCAATAAGAAACATATGTTTAATGTACCCTAAGATTTGTTGTTAAAATAAAGTTAATAATGCAATTTTTTGTGGTCCCCTTTATTTAGAAAAATACCGAAAAGTATCAAAATAATTTTAGGAGAGGTACCGGTACCAAAATATTGGTATCGGGACAACACTAAGTGTAAGTGAGATGTGCTATATTTATATTACTTTTATTTACTTACTCAAGAGAGGCAAAAAGACCTCCACTGAGTATGACAGAATGCAGTTTTACACAGCTGCAAACTATAACATCCACATTAAAGTAATATTCCTGAACAGTATACAGTTTAATTTTATGAAGAAATATGAAGCCGGTAAAAAATGATAATAAAGTGATGTTAATATGCACCAATGCAAACAGGTTTGTTGCTATCCTGCCTGTGCCCAGCACCCAGGCTACAAAGTGTCCTTGGCAGCCACTTCAGACATCACGTCTTGCCAAAACCTCTTTTGCATGTACTGTACAACTCATTTGTTTTTGACTCCAGCAATGAGCTCATAAATAATAGTTCAATGGACCTTTTGGTTTTAGAAATGAAATAGCTGTGGCATATATTACCATGTAAAAGTATTTGACCAGCACTTGTTTTTATTGTTTTAAAAACTTTTTCACAGTAGTCATTCTGAAACAATAAAACAATAAATAAAAGGAAGGCTAAAAGTTGCAGAAGAAAAAAAAATCATTCCAATTTAGTGAATTTCCATGCATGATACAATAATAATAATGATGATAATAATAATAACAAACATTGCAAATTAAATCGGGTCCTTGTGGTGTTCTACATCGCCCGCTCAGGCCCTTATTACCACTAAACTTTGTAGATCTGTGTCACATGGACCAAGGAAGAATACATTATATTTTGATGGTGATTCATACAGGAGTTTATTATTCCAGTTTGGGTCACTATATCATTAAAGGAACGGCCAATCCACCAGAATAACAATGGCACCCATGTCTGTTTTTCATCCTCTTTAACCAGGAAGTAACCTGCTAATGAACAAACACAAATAACAAAATGTTAACTTGTTAGCCTTGAAGATCTACTAAGTGATATCTTTTTTATTTTTTATTTTATTTGTATTTTTGTCCTGTCCAGCTTCTCAGGCAAATCATATAGTTGATGTAGATGCCCATATCGGCTGTTAAGATTTACTTTACAAAAGAGAAGTGTAGGATACTTCTCTTGTTGCCTTATTTGTATTTGACATTATTAAATGTATTTATATTATCATTTGGTGCAGCCGGGCCGGAGCAGGAGGGGATGGAAAGAGAAAAAAATGAAAACAGAGGGGGAAATTGTGGGGACAGGATGGGGATTAGACAGAGAGACAAAAACAACAACAGCAAAAACAACAACAACAATAGAGCAACATCAGCAAATACGATATGTACAAATATGATGGTAAAAGTGATAGCAAAAAAGCAATTAGAGAAATTAATAATAATACAGAAATGACAATGAGCATTATTACACTACAAATGGAGCAATACAAATACCAATAGAAATAGCGCTATTGATAATGAACAATACCAATACTTTACCTCTATTATCAACAATACAGTTGTTCAAATGCAACAATACATATACGTAATGATAACTTGAGATACGAAAGAATGCAGAAAAATGGAGGGGAAGAAAGAGAAGCAACCTACATTAACCTTGTAGATTGTTATAGTAAAAATAGGTTAAGCTTTGTTAGTGTGCCATGTGTTACCTAGTTTACCCTAGGGCAACAACGTTAATATATGTTTGATGAAACGTGATTATGTGCATGAGTGTATGTATGCATATGTACTTGTATATTGTACTAAGTGATATTTGAGTTACAGTATATGTGCTCAATAAAGTATTGCAAAAATATCTAGTTGTGGCCTAAGACTTTTGTGAAGTACTGCATAACTGAAAATATTAATCCGAACAAACTGTGTATACATCAGAATTTACACAAAAAAAAAAAAAGAAATTGGATTGTGTATTGTTGACACGGTAAAGCTGTTCCATTTTAGAATGTGCCCACAATTGCTTTGTTTATTTGGTTCGTTTGCTAATCCTTTCTTTGTTTGAAGGAGATCAAGGTGAGATTGGAGAAGAGGGAGATGAGGGAAAAGTGGGGAAGAACGGCCCTCCAGGAGTTCCAGGTATTATGTTAAATTACAGTTCTGTGTCTTTTAAATTAACAATATTTATTCTGAAATGATTTGCACCAAGTTTCATCTTAATACAAGGGGTGTTCTCCTGATCCACTTCCCATGGACTTGAATAAACAAGAATTGCCAGAGTCATCTGGTAGTGGTAAACCCGGCATCGAACAATTTACTGTTCACTCGTAAACATCATAACGTCATCAAAGCTCACCTTTAAGCATTTACACACAGCGCCAACATTTGGCAACCAGGAGATGATAGAAGAAAGGTTAAAAAAAAAAAAAAAGATAAATCTATTTGTGGCAGCATCGGACAAAATCATGTTTAAGTTTGACTTTTGCATCTCACAGGACATAATTGTGATGCATTCAAAGACCCTCGATTAAAGTTTGAAACAGAGGCGTCGCTATTTTGTAAAGACAGGGGAGGCTTAACCCCCAGTAGATGCACTAATAATTCTGATAGTAATTATATTAATAAGGGTGTATCATTATGATTAATATACACTGACTATAATCCTAGATGAATCAGGTAATCTCTACTTTAAACATACTAAGTGTGTGTATATGGCACAGTAACGTTAGGTTTAGTGTGAGGTGGGGGCCTTTCAGGAGTCTACTAATAATAATAATAAATAAGTAGTATTAAAAACCAAAATGGGTCCACCAAAAAAAAAAAACATGGGCACCAAACAAAGCCTAGAGTTTTAAGTAAACGTTCGCCTCCTACCCTACTTTGCTTTTTTGTTACTTTGCCTTTTCGCTTTGTGTGAGTTGACCTTGTGTAAGCTAAATACTTTATAGAACAGCCACAATGTCCCCTCATCATGGGGTAAAGCTTCACAATATTGAAACATGACACTCCCATTTCTTTACGCCGCTGCAATGACTTCTAGTCTTGCGTGCTAAGCCAGAACTTATATAAGTGCTTCCTCTTCTGTGAGGGGCTTGAAATTGAGGAATGTATTTGTGGTTATTGGTAGAGGTCAGGAGAATAAAGGGTCAAAGCATTGCATGGCCACAAGGCCATCTGGCTTATGGGCGACAATATGCCCTTTTCCACCAACAGTTCAGGAACTTTAGAGTCCTAGAACTACAGGTTCCTGTAGAAGTGTGTGGTTTGTGTTTCCACCGCATTTCAAAGTTCAGGGTAGTTTATACAAATTAGGCTGATGACGTATGGAGGAGTGGTTTAGTATATTTCACAAGTTCCTGGAAAAGTTCCTGTGGTGGAAAAGGGCCTATTAGGCCTGTTAGAACAGGAACTTTTCCCATTTACCCGGGTAAATGAAGTTACCCCTGTATTTTCATCAAAAACTACCTGTGTATATTGAGTCCTTCAGGAACTTTTTTGCCAGCTAGGTGGGACTTTTGGAAGGTTCCTGAAACCTTATCAGGGGCGGGCTGTGCTGTCAAATGCTATTTGGTTAAACACAGTTGGGGGCGTACCTAAAACGTATTTTTCGAACAAAAACAGGACCACCATTACAGAATGCTAGACGACTTTTTTAAATTGTCATTTTCTTGTGTATTTGTATTGCAACAAACTTGACAACGGAGAAAAAGAAGGTCAAAGGATTCGAACTTCCGACTTGCAGGAACTTTAGTGGGGCATCTTTGTGCTGAAGAACGCTGATCAGTGGGACTATCTTGCAGTGTGTTTACTCAACCGTAGGCTTTACATTCACACTCACATGTGAATGTTGTCTGTCTATCTGTGTTGGCCCTGCGATGAGGTGGCGACTTGTCCAGGGTGTACCCCGCCTTCCGCCCGATTGTAGCTGAGATAGGCTCCAGCGCCCCCCGCGACCCCAAAGGGAATAAGCGGTAGAAAATGGATGGATGGATAGGCTTTAAACTATATGCATTTATTGTTGTTGTTTTTTTTTTTACTAACTTCATTTCGATATGCAAAGCTACGAGAAGTGGACAATCTCTTTAAAAACGTATTTACAGAGGAGTGTGAAATATTCAGTCGGACTCAAAGTAACGACCTCAGCTGCTTACTACTCTGAGAATGTGTTGGATAAATGTGAAAAAAAGGAGGCAGTAAACAAGTGAAACGAAGTTAACTGACATTAATTATTAACTATTTACTTTATTATATGTTGTAAAAGTAATCAGTGACAATCCTTTTGTGTAGTTATTAGCCTCAACCCAAGTCAACAGAATGCTAACGCTAACAAGCTAACGTTTAAGTTTGTGTTGTCGGCATGAATTCATCTTAACTGATAGGACGACTTTCTGACTGTTGGACATTGTGGACAAAAGCCTGACTTTTTATGAACAATTCGGTCCACTTTATTTTATTAAATCATATTGTTTTGTGTGCTTTGTATTTCATCTAATTACTTTTTAGTAAGACAACTTTGACATAAAATTGTCTGGGTTTTTTTACATATCAGTGTAGAAATATACTAAACCACTCCTCCATATGTCATCAGCCTGATTTGTATAAACTACCCTGAATTGTGAAATGCGGTGGAAACACAAACCACAGATTTCTAGTTCCAGGAACCTAAAGTTCCAGAACTTTTGGTGGAAAACGGCCTATTGTAATAGGAACCAAAGTGTCTTACAAGAGATGGACCCTCAGCCTCTCGTTTTTGATGGCCTACCTCAATTGGACACACATGTCAATCACACACACAACACTACCATTGTTGCACCTGCGAGCACAAACACACACACCCACACATTGGAACGTCACTAATTACTAGCAGCTTGTTTCTCTCCACAAATCTTCATTCAGTAATGTCATGAAAGTAAGTAAATGTGACTTTGCCATCATAAGTGTGTATATACTTATTGTGGCAACATCACAGCCTCTCAGTTTGTCAGGAGCTCAACAGATGACGCATACATTCCCAGTCTTAATTTAGGAGATTTTACAGGAAACAGTGGCTTAATTTTGGAATGTTAACAGGGACTACCGGAGAGTTATTGCTCTGGAAACAAAAACAATGCGTTGCTCTTGGTTTATTAATGTCAACAAATGCTGGTGGGCTTTTTTAGTTGTTTTTTTTTACATTTACATTAAAGCTCCTCCAAACCGAGCTGTGAATTTGTTGTTGTGAAAGTTAATTGCTGTGTGGCCCCATGTTGGGAAAGCCAGCAGGGAAGCACATGTTGACAAATGGAAATTGTGCCTCAGGACGTTAGTTTGATGTAAACCAGTTCTCTGTGCTCTGTCCACTACAAGGCAAAGGTCCAGCACTTGATCGTTACTGAACAATCTGGGTTCAACTCAGGATTGCGATCAGAAAAATCCCTTCACTGTCTTTTTTTTTTAAGCAGCTCGAGGTGGTTTCAAATGTGTCTTCCTCGTGAATAATGAGCGCTTCCACCTTTTTAATCCACTGGCAGCTGCACGGGGAATCCAGACGTTAAGCCAGTTGGAGGGTTTGGCCATTATAAAGAGCAACAGTAGTGATAGGAAGAGCTGTTATCTGAAAGATATATGGACGGTTAAACTGGCAAGTAAGCACAGGGAAAAATAACATGAATCAAATGCTAACAGTGGGAAGAGAGCGCAACAGATCCAATTTCTTCATATAGCTGAGGATTCCATTATCCAGGCTCAATTTTCAATTTGTTCTGTGTGTAAACTGAAGTATTTGTAGTGAAATTAGATTTTGACAATCCTAGGACATTGTCAAGACGAAAATCAACTTGTAAAAGTTTTAAACTTGTGTGTGTGTGTGTGTGTGTGTGTGTGTGTGTGTGTGTGTGTGTGTGTGTGTGTGTGTGTGTGTGTGTGTGTATGTGTGTGTGCGTGTGTGTGTGTGTGTGTGTGTGTGTGTGTGTGTGTGTGTGTGTGTGTGTGTGTGTGTGTGTGTGTGTGTGTGTGTGTGTGCGCGCGCACGCGTCCAAACTCTCATAGCAACAGGCCTCTAGTTTATTTGTTTAGTTTAAACATCATTAATTGCCAGTGCAATAGTTTCCTGGTGAATTAATCCCAGTCTACATGCCAATCCCAACTATAGTGAAGATTTGGAAATAGAAATTACTTTAAAATACCGTATTGGTTCTGTGAAAAATCCACATTGTGTGTGCTTTGACTTTATGGATTCTTTGGAGTCATTCTACTTACTTTTTATGGTTATTTAGGCTGGCTGCTAATTATTATACAAACCCCGTTTCCATATGAGTTGGGAAATTGTGTTAGATGTAAATATAAACGGAATACACTGATTTGCAAATCATTTTCAACCCATATTCAATTAAATGCACTACAAAGATTTGATGTTCAAACTCATAAACTTTATTTTTTTTTGCAAATAATAATTAACTTAGAATTTCAAGGCTGCAACACGTGCCAAAGTAGTTGGGAAAGGGCTTGTTCACCACTGTGTTACATGGCCTTTCCTTTTAACAACACTCAGTAAACGTTTGGGAACTGAGGAGACACATTTTTTTCCCATTCTTGCTTGATGTACAGCTTAAGTTGTTCAACAGTCCGGGGGTCTCCGTTGTGGTATTTTAGGCTTCATAATGCGCCACACATTTTCAATGGGAGACAGGTCTGGACTACAGGCAGGCCAGTCTAGTACCCGCACTCTTTTACTATGAAGCCACGTTGATGTAACACGTGGCTTGGCATTGTCTTGCTGAAATAATCAGGGGCGTCCATGGTAACGTTGCTTGGATGGTAACATATGTTGCTCCAAAACCTGTATGTACCTTTCAGCATTAATGGCCCCTGCACAGATGTGTAAGTTACCCATGTCTTGGGCACTAATACACCCCCATACCATCACAGATGCTGGCTTTTCAACTTTGCGCCTATAACAATCCGGATGGTTCTTTTCCTCTTTGGTCCGGAGGACACGACGTCCACAGTTTCCAAAAACAATTTGAAATTTGGACTCGTCAGACCACAGAACACTTTTCCACTTTGTATCAGTCCATCTTAGATGAGCTCAGGCTCAGCGAAGCCGACGGCGTTTCTGGGTGTTGTTGATAAACGGTTTTCGCCTTGCATAGGAGAGTTTTAACTTGCACTTACAGATGTAGCGACCAACTGTAGTTACTGACAGTGGGTTTCTGAAGTGTTCCTGAGCCCATGTGGTGATATCCTTTACACACTGATGTCACTTGTTGGTGCAGTACAGCCTGAGGGATCGAAGGTCACGGGCTTAGCTGCTTACGTGCAGTGATTTCTCCAGATTCTCTGAACCCTTTGATGATATTTTGGACCGTAGATGGTGAAATCCCTAAATTCCTTGCAATAGCTGGTTGAGAAAGGTTTTTCTTAAACTGTTCAACAATTTGCTCAGGCATTTGTTCACAAAGTGGTGACCCTCGCCCCATCCTTGTTTGCGAATGACTGAGCATATCATGGAATCTACTTTTATACCCAATTATGGCACCCACCTGTTTCCAATTTGCCTGTTCACCTGTGGGATGTTCCAAATAAGTGTTTGATGAGCATTCCTCAACTTTATCAGTTTTTATTGCCACCTTTCCCAACTTCTTTGTCACGTGTTGCTGGCATCAAATTCTAAAGTTAATGATTATTTGCAAAAAAAAATGTTTATCAGTTTGAACATCAAATATGTTGTTTTTGTAGCAGATTCAACTGAATATGGGTTGAAAATGATTTGCAAATCATTGTATTCCTTTTATATTTACATCAACCACAATTTCCCAACTCATATGGAAACGGGGTTTGTAATTATTATTAATCCCATTCTGTCTATAGTTAACTTGTGTATACCTTAAACAGATCATTTCAATATTTTAATACTATCAACTTGGGACAGAGCAGTTTGTTTTATGCAAACATTTGTTTGTTAAATAATATGCTTTTTTAAACACTCTTCTACAGACACTATATCTCACACAAGCAAACATACCGTCTCACACATGCTTACCGCTTGTGGTTCACTTTAAAAACAAATCATATATTAATGACAATTTAAAAAAACTGTACCTCCTCAGTCTTCATGAGAGTCCGTTGTAAACAAAGTACCCTTTGTATCAGCTATCAGCTTAGTGGCTCCACTTGCTCAGGTGATAACTCAACTCACAGCGACAGTAGATGAAAATAACTTTGGTCTTGTCAAAGGAGCGACCTGCCAGGGCTTTGAAGTTAAACTTGCCATTTGATATAATATACTGTATACTTTTGTTTGTCCATTTCTCCTTGCTATTCATGGCTCAACATCAGCTGGAACGCCGCTGCTTTGGACTGAGGGTCATTTTTTTCCCATAAAAAAATAGCGCAGTTAAAATATTTTTTTGTCAAATCGTTATTATCGCTTTTACTTTGACAGCCTGACTTATAAAACACTCGGTTTGTGAGTCCTTGCAATAACTTTTCATACATCATTTGTTTCACGTTTGTGCCGCTGAGCCGCACTGTTTCATGGAAGTCAATGCTTCAGTTATTGTGTATTCCAGCTAACCAACAAACACAAATCAACCAACAAAGATGGATGGGAACAATACAACTACGCAACAGTGGGCATCCTTCTGATTCTTATTTGTCCCCAAAAAAAAAAGAGAACAATTAATAACTAGGAAACAAACAAAACAAAATAAAAATAATCAAATGAAAAACAGATGAACAAAGCAAAACAAAAAAAGACCCTGGACATGCACCAACTACTGTAGGATTATTTATTTTTTGTGTAAAAATATCTAACCAAGGGAGGCTATCTAGTGAGCACAATGACAAATAAACATTGCAGCTGCCAGCTGAATTCAAGAGGCCCTCTACACCCTCATGCAACTTGGTGTTTCAGGCAACTAATTCAACTTTTTCTCCTCTTGCTACTGGGTGGTGCTGCACTAAGGAAGTGACAAAATGCACAGCTCCCGAGATTCATATTCATCATAAACTCCAATTAAGACCTGACCTTGAGGAGTTAATTTATTAACATTTGCATTTTTGTAGCGATTTGTCAGACAGACCATCAATTTGTTTCACCATGCTGTGCCCACATCCTATGGCAGGGGCTAAAAGGCTTTGTAGTTTGTAATCATCCATGTGTTTAGCATCCGTGATTAGGATTTGGACTCTGTTCTTAAAGTCCTTATAGGGCAATGATTCTCAAACTGTGGTACGAGTGGTAAGCGGGATCTATCTAGTGGTACGTCAAAGAAATCCGCAAATACAGTATTTGCTGTATTGCTGGGTTGCATATGACATCACATCCGGCTCACTGAGTACGTGTGGTTGTCAATCCAGCGCTTGTTCTTAGTACTCGGCGCCATTTAGCCTTTTTGAAGAAAAAATGCCCTATGTGTGCGTTTTTTTCGGCTGTACGTACCGTTCAAAACGGGAAAAAGATCAACGTTTTTTCAGAGTTCCTCGATAGGTAGTTAAGAAGGGCGGAAGATGAATGACGATGAAAAAAGTAGCACGCACTCCAGTCTGAGTGAGCAAAGTTGAAGAACGCACAAGTTTGCAGTGATCACTTTGTTAAAGGTTTGTTTGATATACTTTTAATGTTTATTATTTCCCATTTAAGTATTATCTTGATTATATTTGTACTTCTTAAAACATAAATAGGGTGATGGAGACAGTAACATGGAGCCAGCAGTCAGATGGAGAGTCTTTCATGGTAAAGCACCAACTCGGCGAGTCTAAATAAAAAAAAGCAAATGTGAGCAAAACCTAAAAGAGTTAAGTTTTAACCAAAGACAACAAACATATGTGAAGCTTTGAGCACATACATAATATTGACATCTAGAGTGATATTTTGATAAAGATGGGGAAAAACTCGCTACTCGTAAACAGCGCGTGCAACAGCAACAAACATGGCATTAGGCGCAAAGTTAAAGGCCTACTGAAACCCACTACTACCGACCACGCGGTCTGATAGTTTATATATCAATGATGAAATCTTAACATTGCAACACATACCAATACGGCCGGGTTAGCTTACTAAAGTGCAATTTTAAATTTTGCGCGAAATATCCTGCTGAAAACGTCTCGGTATGATGACGCCTGCGTGTGACGTCACGGATTGTAGAGGACATTTTGGGACAGCATGGTGGCCAACTATTAAGTCGTCTGTTTTCATCGCAAAATTCCACAGTATTCTGGACATGTGTGTTGGTGAATCTTTTGCAATTTGTTCAATGAACAATGGAGACAGCAAAGAAGAAAGCTGTAGGTGGGAAGCGGTGTATTGCGGCAGGTGTTGTGCCAGATAACGCACCCCCGCCGTAGAATGCACCCCCTGACTGTTGTGCCGGATAAAACAGCCGGTGTTTCATTGTTTACATTCCCAAAAGATGAAACTCAAGCTTTACCATTGGCCTGTGGAGAACTGGGACAACAGAGACTCTTACCAGGAGGACTTTGAGTTGGATACGCAGACGCGGTACCGTGAGTACGCATGCAGCTGCAGCTTCCAAACATTTGATCGCTTGCCCGTACGTGCGTGCCGCTATGTGCATGTCACGTACGTAACTCTGGGGACTTTGGGGAAATATATGTGCTGTATGAACTTTGGGGAGGTGAACGATACTTTGGGCTGTGGGATTGAGTGTGTTGTGCAGGTGTTTGAGTTGTATTGGCGGGTTATATGGACGGGAGGGGGGAGGTATTTGTTATGCGGGATTAATTTGTGGCATATTAAATATAAGCCTGGTTGTGTTGTGGCTAATAGAGTATATATATGTCTTGTGTTTATTTACTGTTTTAGTCATTACCAGCTGAATATCAGGTCCCACCCGCCTCTCACAGCATCTTCCCTATCTGAATCGCTCCCACTGCCCTCTAGTCCTTCACTCTCACTTTCCTCATCCACGAATCTTTCATCCTCGCTCAAATTAATGGGGAAATCGTCACTTTCTCGGTCCGAATCGCTCTCGCTGCTGGTGGCCATGATTGTAAACAATGTGCAGATGTGAGGAGCTCCACAACCTGTGACGTCACGCGCATATCGTCTGCTACTTCCGGTACAGGCAAGGCTTTTTTATCAGCGACCCAAAGTTGCTATCTTTATCGTCGATGTTCTCTACTAAATCCTTTCAGCAAAAATATGGCAATATCGCGAAATGATCAAGTATGACACATAGAATGGACCTGCTATCCCCGTTTAAATAAGAAAATCGCATTTCAGTAGGCCTTTAAATCATGAAATACAACCATACCCGAGCAAAAACGATGCGTATTAATCCGGGAGAGTCTTGATACCAATTTCTTTGACCCAGCTACACAAAAAGAAGTTGTAGACCTCCATGCTTATCAAGTTTCCATCTGTTTTGTCGTGTAGAATGGAGCACAATATTTCGATATGTCTGGGAAGGCGACCGATGTATAATTCTTGATATCACTTGCCAAATTTTTTTTGATAAAGTATAGGGATCTATTCTATTGCATAGTTAGATTGTTTTGCTTGTATCTGCTTATCGCTGGAATATTTAGGCCTCTTTTGTACTCATATAGTTTGTGCGCTGCTTGCTGTACAACATCTATCTTGGCTTGGTTGACCACCACTGGTTTTCACTTCCGGGAAGAAGTCACGTGACGAAATACAAGCAACAGTACATAGAGTATCATTGTAGATGATGTTTGTGCATTGTGTTTAATGTTACAGTGGCCAAAATATTAAATACACGTGTTAAATAAAACCGCTGCCTTGTTTTTATTGAAAACTTAACCTACCGGTACTGTATTTTAACATTGGTGGTTATAGTGGTACTTGGAGAGCCAAGTGTTTTCTGAGGTGGTACTTGGTGAATTAAGTTTGAGAACCACTGCTGTAGGGAGTTCCTCAAAATCTGGTTTTAGCCCAAGACTTTGAGCCAAAACCAAACTGGCCTACTTCCTGTTTGCTTGCAAGTATGGGTTCTTGAGACTTTTTTGAGTAACTGTGAGCAAACACGATTATTGGTAAAACTGGTGGTGTGGGCTCATTTTAAAAATATTGGTAGAGGGCACCAATGAGCAAGGATTTGGGAGTCATGTTTGGGACCCCTCAATTTTTTCAGCTGGCCTAATGTGCTTGCTGGAAAATCATTTTTTAATAATATAGTCAGGGCATTAACACTTTATGTGGTTGTTTAGGGCCACAACCACTAGAGGAGGAAAGTTGATCAGTTGAAGTCAATTGTTATGTGCAATGTATAATATTTAGTGACATTTGGAGCCTTGGATGATTCAATTTAAAGTGTATATTTCATCAAATCAAATTCTACTATTATTAAAGATCGAAACAGACAAACAAATATTGTCTTGAGTCACAAAAAGTCACTGAATATCCCAGTTCCTTTAAAAAAATAAAATAAATGTAAAAAAAGTATTTGTTTTTAAAAAATAAAAAGGAATATAAAAATACGTTTGTTTTAAAAATAGTAATAAAAATTACCAAAAAAAACCCCAACCAAAAGAAAAATGAATAGGATAAAATTTTAAAAGTAGTTTCAATACGGCCTTTGCAATTATATTGTTCAGTACTCTGGTCCTAATTAGGGATTGTACATCATCTTTGGTAGCCGTCATATTTCCAGAAAGACATAAAAAGGAAACAAAATATCCTGCAACAAGTTTATAAAGAAATGATGACAATTCTTTACCTGAAAAATCTTCTCTTCTTACTCTTCATTGCCCAGGAGTGCCCGGACAAGCGGGGCTCAAAGGAGAGCTTGGTCCCCTGGGAAAGACGGGACCCGGTGGAGATAAAGGTAAGGCAGTCAATTTGTTGGATCTGGGTTAATGCAATAGTTTGTCTAGACCAGATCTGCGTAAAATACAACCCACGGGTCAAATACAGCCCATTAAGCTTTTAGAAAGAAAAAAAACTATTTAAAACCTGTACCATTGAAAATATGTATGTACAGTGCCATTTTCAGTATAGAGTATAGAAAATATTCCGATGGTTGGAATATGCACTTTTGAGTGATATACAATTCATTACAGTAATCATAGGGACTATATGTCCAAGCTGCTCAACAGTCAACACACAGGAGGCACAAAGCAGAGTGGGTCTTTGTTTGTTTACAGAGAAGCCAGCCTGAAACAGTATTTTACAACAAAGGTTTGCAGAAAAGTTATATTATATCAGATTATGGGTGTTTTTTTACCCTCTGCGTTCATATTCGGCCGTGTTTGTTACATGTTTATATACCGACCCTCATACACATTTTTTTCTCTCAATAAGGCCCTCCAAGTCAAAATAATTGCCCAAGTCTGGTCTAGACTTTGTTAAATACCTCAAAACAGCAATTATCTCTCGTTGTTAAGAAACTGAGTTTGTCTCTGTTTATGTGTAATCCACCATTTCAGACATCACAAGAGCTCCTACTGTAGTCAGATCATTTAAAAAAATGCACCCGACGTAGGAATTTAGCGCTGTATGTTTATTATAGCTTTCAGTCACGTAGAACTGAACTGCATCATACTGAAAAGGGTTTCTGCTATCCTGGCTGCTTTATTTGGCCCCCTGGAAAATAAAACTATCTTAAGAAACATCAGATCAGATCTCTAAAAAATAAATGAAGTGGTTGTTTTCTGAACTATTTGGAATTGTATAGGCTACAAAAGTTTGTTTTCTTGTTGCCATTCCCTATCCGTATTTCTCACAGAAATACGATATAGAGTGAATAAATAATGTAATCATGGATTTATTTTGTTTATTATATAACAATATGTATTTTGTTCAATAACACATACACCTGGTATATAAAGTGAAACAATTATGTAATTATGCCTAATAGTTGAAAAAATATACATGAAAACACACATGTACTATACAGTAAATTGTAGTGTATTTATTGTGTTTGCAACAAGCCTAACTTAGACCTTGAGGGTATTGTTTTGTATTTCTTGTACATGTGCTTTCAATTCATTTATTTGTTCGTTTTAAAGGGTCAATAGAGTTCAGCCATTTTGGATGTATATTGATATTATATTGTTAACTCTGTTCCCTCCAAATTAGGATGTATAAGTGATTATTTGCACTGTAAAATGCCCAGCAAGCTCATATACATCATCATCTAAAATGGTGTGGAGATCATCAAGAGTCAACTTCTACACTGCTATTCCTCGTGTAATGCCGCCACCTGCTGGTCATATTGTGTAAGTGCAACAACGTACAATCTGATTACTGACAAACTGTTGTGAGGTTGCGCAACTCCTACAGCTGATGTAAATATTAAGGGCTGTAATATAAAGTCCATCTGCTTCATCAAGGGATGGAGAGGACAAACCGGCTAAGTTTAGAGCATATGATGAAAGTTCTGTCAGTTGGATTTAGGTTTGATTGAGAACAATAAAGCAAGACAAAAAGGTGTTGTGTGTCTTCTGTTACAATGTTTATTTTAATGAAAATCATTATAATAAGGGGCAGTATGCAACAATGGTATTGTTGTCATTTTGATGAAGTTGAACATATTTAGTAAGCTTAGAATAATGGGTGTATTTGAATTATACTATAATTTATTAAAAAAATAAAATAAAATAACTTTATTTCTCTGTAGGGGACAAAGGAGACACAGGTTTGGATGGACCCTCTGGTTTGAAGGGGAAAGCTGGTAAGACCCTTTTATTTTCAACACATTTCAACACTTTGAATAGTTTTACAGTATGCTCACAGGTGTTAGGTCCGATACACTGCAGATTTGCCATTTTTCTTTTTTGGTAAAAAACAAAACAAAACAGTTATACAACAATTATTAGGCGTTTTTTTGTTTTTGTATTTGTTTGTTTTTTAAAAACTCTTTTTATTCACCTGAAGTTGATACAAAGTTTTAAGCATGTTTTAACCAAATATAAAATATACACCATGTACAGTACAGTATGTTATCCATCTATCCTTGTCCTTAATTTGTGGGGAGTACATATACATTTTACAGTGTAAAGCAGGGGTCGGGAACCTTTTTGGCTGAGAGAGCCATGAAAGCCAAATATTTTAAAATGTATTTCCGTGAGAGCCGTATAATATTTTTTTAACACTGAATACAACTGAATGCGTGCATTTTTAAGTAAGACCAACATTTTTAGAGTATAATAAGTCTCTTATCTTACCATTAATGCGACTTCTGGTGCTGCATGGTTTTGCTGATGGCTTTGTAGTCTGGTTGATGCGTGGTTATTTTTAACACTGTGATTACCAGCGAAATTATTCATTGCTTATCGTGTTAAGCAATGTCAGCTAAGATTTATCTGAGAGACAGATGCAGTCATCAAAAGAACCACATCTGGCTCCAGAGCCATAGGTTCTCTACCCCTGGTGTAAAATGTGTTTTAGCATGTGAGGCATATTTTATTTTTTTTGCCCATCCTCCACAATACTTATGTAAGACAGGAACACACGTCTTTCCCTTTTCCGTGCATTCTAAGAAGTGAAAAACTGATAGTAAGAGGCAGCTAACAATGTAGATAATGGGATATGATCTATTACGTCTATAAAGCGTTCCAAAAACAATCCAAAAACCTCAAGCAATGTTTTATATATGTGCTGTGAGTACGTATGTAATGTAGTAACAGGCAACGTGAAAAATGTACAGCATTTTGTCATTTTAAGCATTACCGGAACTTATTTGCTGGCCGCATTGATTTCACAGCCAGCAGCTAGTAGTTTGCTACCCGCTAGTGATCGGAGGAGCAGTGTGAGCAAGGCGATGTGTCAAATGCCAGAAAAGTAGTTCTTCGGTGTCATCTCTTAAAATAAAAAATACGCTACAGTTTTGTTAATATGCCGGTCAATTATTGGTATGTTTTCATCTACAAAACCATTCTGGGTATCACTCCATCTTATCTGTCTTGTCTTTTAACAAAAAAACAAGGAAGTCACAATCTTCGTTCAATGAATGTTCTGCAATTTGTCGTCCCCAAAGTAAGAACTGAACTGGGCAAGAAAGCATTTAGGTTTTCAGCACCGAAGGCTTGGAATAACCTACAATCGAATATTAAACTTCAAACCCTTGTTACATTGAATGAGTTTAATTCTGTGAAAGGATTGCAGTCTACCTTGTTTGTATGCACATGTGTCATGTGAGCAAGTTTTAATGTTGTAAATGTGATGTTTTATGTGTTGTTTACTGTTTTTAATGTAACCTTGCTGCTGCCCTCTTGGCCAGGTCTCCCTTGGAAAAGAGATCCTTGATCTCAATGGGATTTTTTACCTGGTTAAATAAAGGCTAAATAAAAATAAAATGTAAATCAGATTGTGTTGGCATTTTTTTTTATGTTTTTTTTTTAAAACCATACACCTGCATTGTTAGCCACCTCGTACCAGAGGTTTTTTCCTATCTAGAATGCACATAAAAGTGAAAGACGAGTGTCCCACAAGTAGGAGTTGTGGCTGAAAGGCAACATTTTCCCCAAACAAGTGCAGTTTCCCTTTAAGTCTGAATTATACTTCCATGCATATAGCTTGTTAACTTCCTTTTGTTGTGAGCAAGAAATGGCAATTAAAGTGTTATTGGAGCTGAAACTAATCAATGTGTTACAACAGTCACTTTTAATGCAAATGTTGATGCAAAATCAGAGGAGAATGTCAATATCTCGGTACGCAGGAAGGTTTGGAGCGGGAGGTATGATCCAGCACAGCAGATGCCAGGAGAATAATATACCGGTAGTGTCTAAAATTACATTTTTCCCATCCATTTAAATGTAACTACCTTTTTGACTACTCACTGGTGGTGTCAGAACGTAACCCCTGCAAATAGCAGGGATCAGCAAAAAAGTAGTTTCTCACTCTTTTTGGCTGTACTCAGCTGAACTGCAAAAAGAAAACAATGCTCTCATTGACATGGAACCTGTATCCAAATACCTAGGCACTACATGTGACTGTGGAAAGTACCGGAGGGTGGCGGGACAGATGGATGTCAGTGTTGGCAAGCTGAGGAATGCACTCAAGTTTGTCAAGAATGGTGAGTTATACAGTATAAAGTATACTTAAATTTTATAAAATAAAACTTTCCTTTTCCAATGCATCAATTCATTCATTTTGCACCTGTTATTCTGTGAGTTGAAAACTATCTCAGCTGGGTGCCAGCCATTCACACTCACATCACAACTAAAGCTATATCTAGTATGCTTCCTGGAATAATAATCAGTTTGACAGCTAAAAACAACAAATGGCAATCATATGGTTATTGTCAGTACTATCAGAAAACAAAGACTAAAACAAACTACAAACAACGCTAGCAATGGTCATACTGGTGAAAATAAGTAGAGCATCCCTAATGTACGCCCAAAACTAAAGATGAGACATTTTACCAAGGTATGCCTATAGGCTAATCGAATGAGGAATTATTTTATCATGTGATTTCATACGTTTCACATTGCCATGATGACAGCCGTGTTAATGTTGGAACCCATTTCCTCAGCGTATCAGCATATTGAGAACGAAATAGGCACTGACACTACCCATATCCACATAGGGTTTTTTTGTCGAAAATATATTTTGCCCTGTCAGTTCGACTACACATCGACATACAGGCTAACGGGCATATATTTCCCCCGTTAGCCTCTATGTCAATGTGTCATTGACCGAGCTAGCATGCTAAGTATTACACTAGGAGCTAAGCACCATCACACTAAGCATTCGTTACAGAAACATACTAGCTTTGTTAGACAAGGTCATAGACTGTATTGGACAATAAAGTCTACAAACGAAATGTCAATTTCTATTTATTTCAAGTAATGAGAAAACTTAAATGCCTAACTTACCTATCAAGGAGGAAATGCAAGTTTGGCATCAGATGAAAAAATCTTCTCCGCCTTCAATCGTCTCCATCTTTCAAAGGCATCCCCGATACAAATCCTCGTTTTGTTCCTGGCTTTGTCATGAGTAAGTTGTGTTTTTAACTGTATAACTCATTATTTTTCTAAGAAGGATGCTAGATATATTTACTGCAGTTGTGATTGTGAGTGTGAATGGCTGGCACCCAGCTGAGATAGGCTACTACTCACAGAATAACAGTTGCAAAATGAATGAATGAATGAATTGATGCATTGCAAAAGGAACGCTTTATTTTACAAAATGTAAATATACTTAAAGTGTGATTCTGCCTGCTCTTTGCCAGTCATGGTGGGCTTAACAGAAAATGAGGACCACTACTACCTGCTGGTGAGGGAGCCCAAAAAGTTTAAGGAGGCCTCTTTGAACTGCAAGCTAAGAGGCGGTGCCCTGGCCATGCCCAACACCATCACCTGTAACCGCCTCATGGCAGACTATGTCGGTCAGGCAGGACTCACACGGGTTTATATCGGAGTGCAGGCTCACAGCAACTACACAGTAAGTGATCATACAGTGTGGAAACATCCAACATAGAAGTTGCTGACATGGAGGGCAACTATATAATATAGACAAAGAGTAAAATTGGTTTTGTTTAAAAATGTATTAATAATACAGTGTAGTACTGTATATTATTCACTAAACACTATATTATTTTAATGTTGTATAACAGAAAATATGTTTAAATCATGTGTCAAAAGTAAGACTGTCAAAATTACAGTTCAAAAGCAAATTAATCCGTCATCATTATCAATTAGATTAAAGATATTAGTGAAATTAACTCATCTGCATCGCCATAATGAATCAAAATATCTGAAATGTCTCTGGCAACACTTTTCAGGTAGTTTTCCCAAGTAGTAGTGCACACATACGGGAAATTGATCTAGTGTTCTGGCGAGACGTGCTCACCTTTGAAATTCATGCACCCCCTGTATCTGCACATTCATATGAATCCATGAATGCCATCTAACATCCAGTAGTACCTTAACTTACAAGCTTAATTGGTTCTCTGACAGAGCTCTTAACTCAAAACACTTGTATCCCAAATCAACGTCTTCCATTGAAATGATTGAAGTCAATTGAATTAGTACTTGCCACCCCACCCAAAAAAAACAGCACACTTTTAACAAGAAACATGTCTTTTGAAAATAAAAAAAATACTATTAAATAACAAATATTGCAAAAAAACAACAACAACAATACAAAGTAATATGCTACTACTACAAACAGCTATAGTAGTTTTATGAAGAAAGATAAAAATAATGTACAGCATTTACCTTGGAGAGTGGACTTCTACAGTAATTCCTTCCGGCTGCTTTTTCGGCAAACACACCATCATCAGCTTTTCTAGATTTTCATGGATGAATGTCTGCCGTTTAGATATTATTTCAACATCTTTGGCTGGCGTTAAACTCATTCTGCTTCAGTGTGGTGCAGACTAGCAGTGATACTCTCAAACTGCTTTGCCAAGTTGGTGACTTGCTCTGTCAATTTGTTGAGGATTTATTTTTTTAACTCAATGAACATTTTCCACTTCTTCTTCTCAGCACTGTCCTTCACACTCACTTCATGTAAATCTCTAACTATTAGTTAATGCCAGTGAGTAAGACCAGATGTTTCGGTTGTGGGGGTGCTTGTAACTCCAATTTTTGCTTGTAACTAAAAGCATAACAAGCCGAGAGACAGCTCATATATCAAAACACTCTTAAGTTGAGGTAAGACTATCCCTGAATCTCAATAAAACTAAAATCATGCTATTTTGTAACAGCAGAAGAGAAAGTAAAACACAAATACAAATAGAAGGAGGAAATATTGACAGAGTAACAGAAACCACATTTTTGAGTGCAATATAGGATGATATAATTAAATGGAAATCTCATGTAAAAATCACACAACATAAATTGGCGAAAAATATTTCAAAATGATAAAACCAAAATACTTTCTGTACCAAAAAATAACTCCATATTATCTACTGCTCACTAGTGTTACCATATTTGAGTTGTTGTGCAGAAATATGGGCACTACACACACTAATCGTGTTAGAAAAGATGGTGGTTAGAATAAAACATAATGTTGGATATAGAGAACATTCAAATCCTTAATTTTTGGAATCTAAATTACATAAACTCAATGATTTGTGTAGCCGCACACAACCAAAATTGTGTAAAAAGCAAACTATAATCTGTTACTCAATAATGTACAACATTTCTTCTCAACAGCAGAAGGAAAATATAACCTAAAAGGAAAATCCAACTTAATACATTTGCATGCACGTACAACACTTAAGACTTTTAATGTTATGGTTACAGAGGGGAGATGACGGCTCAGACACCAGGGCGCAGTAATGTTCAAAGATTTATTATATATATATATATATATATATATAGACCATATATATAATAATAAAACAATAATAATATAAACCAAGGAAATGTCGTGTGAACTAGATCCAAAAGTGTATGTGGTGCAAGGCTATGTGTGTAGTTAGCTGAAGTGTGTGTTACCAAGTGTTGAACGAGAGACAAGGAAGTCCAGGGGAAGAGAGAGATCCGTGTCCAAGCGGGAGGTCGAGATCCAAGAGGCAGTCCGGGAAGCAGGGGGAGAAACGAGGTATGTCGAGACGCACAGCTCGACACGTGGAACAAAGGCAGACTGCAGGAAAGTTGACAAGGGACAACGTGAGACCATATAAACACAACGGAGGAAAACATAGAGAGCGAAGGAAGGTTTGCATAGAGCAGGACGTGGCTTATGTACGCGAAAAGAAGGTTATACTCCGGCGCGGCATGGCAGGTTGTGCGAGCTTATGAAGGCAGCTCGTTCAACCCAGGCAGGTGTGCTGACTACAGATCTCCTGCAGCCGTGCCGAGTTGCGCCCGCAGCGGAGAGGAAACGCCCGGCAAAGAAGATAAACAATGTACTGATATGACTCAAATGAAGAGGCTGTTCAAACTACAAGTGTTTACAAAGTGCAAAGAAGAAAAACTGTTGATTAACTTCTTACACTTTATTGAAAATGATTTATATTACATCTCATTATAAGAATCAGAATTGATTTGAAGACTTATAAAAAGAACTGCTGTATTTAGAAGATGTACTATAGAATGTAAATTGTGTTCCAAGATGACACCAGGAAGTGAACATACAGTATGTGTTAGAAGTTGATATGAAGTGGAAAAGGAGTAGGATTAGGCCTTGCTTCTTCTTACTCCTTTCCGGACATAGAGTAAAGAGAGATGAGAATTTGCAAGTTTGATGCATGACACTGTAAATGTATGTTCGAAACTAATTGATACCACCACCACTGTGCATGTTTCACAATACAAAAGATCAAATGTGTAAAGTGCTCCCATCCTTGTGGCGTATGCCTTGCAACACTTGATCTTTGATATATTTACATGAAACAATTTTCTATTAACTCGTACATTAGATTAACATTTTGCAGTGCGAAACGTGTATTAGAAGACAAAATACAAAAATATAGCTTTATATACGATTGTACTCACGTGTAAGATTCCTTTAATGTGCAATTACATTTCTGCATTTCTTGGATTCATACCGATGGAAGGGTGCATGAATTCCACTGGGGAGCATGTCTCGCCAGAACACCGGTAGTGACATGCTGCATTGATCTGTATCATTTAACCCCTTGCGTGCATTTTTTAATGTTACAAAATGAATACCAGCACATCTGAAGCCATTCGATGCATAGGTGTTGCCAGTTTGTCCTGTCAATACATTTCTCCCGTTTGTTGTCATCAGGGTGGAACAAACAGTTCCCAGGATGTTCTCTCCAGTCCACCACAGGAGTTTACAGCTTGGAGTCTGGACGAGGAGCTCAGTCCTTCCAGCTCCAACTCAACCTGTGTGGAGCTGCTCAGCACTGGGACATGGGGACGTGTGGGGTGTGACACCGCTATGTTTTTCATCTGTGAGTTTCCAAAAAGCAGGAGAAGAGGAGGGGCTATAGGGGCTACCAACTCATCATCTTGAGTCATTACTCAGATGTTCATGCAAGTACAAATAAATAAATGATGTATCAATTTTTTTAAACCACTACATGTACTACTTTCCTATGGGGTTCAAATGGGACAAAATGAAATAAGTAAATACATCTTTGAATACTTACTTTTATGTGTTATTAATTGATTATAATTGAAATTAAATACAGAAATGTGTTGTTGAATGTGTCATCATTTATTTAGTGTAAAATTACATTATCATTGATTTCATCATTGATTTTATTCCTTCATGATTTCATAATTTTATGATTTCATGATGTACTAAATAATTTGATTAATGAATGACACATTTAAAGATGTATTTATTTAGATACTTTTGTCTAATGTTTGAAGATCCTAACAACATACATTACATATATAATAGTGACACTTTTAATAACACATTGATATATTTAACTCCAATTATAGCTAATTAATAAACCATTTAAAGGTGTCATATGTAATAAAGTGGCCAGAAATGGTACTGCAATCAGTACTGAGGTTGCCAGATACGCAACCGAATTCAGCTCGATCGACTGGGCGACTCCAAGGAACTTCAAATTTCCACTACCTCTTACTAGGGGTTGAGGTGCTGGGACCATAATAGCTGAATAGACAATCGTTTTGTCAATAACAAACCTCTAACCAACACATTTTACAGAGAAATTAGGCTATTTTCAGGAAGAAGTATGTCATGCCAGAGTATAATATCACAACAAATGGCAATCAAATGGTTATTGGCAGTGCTATCAGGAAACAAAGACTAAAACAAACTACAACCAACGCTACCAATGGTCATATTGGTGAAAATAAGTAGAGCATGCTTAGCAGCCTAATGTACGCCCAAAACTAAAGAGGAGACATTTTACCAAGGTATGCCTATAGGCTACACAAATGCGGAATTATTTTACCATGTGATTTCATACGTTTCACATTGCCATGATGCCGTGCTAATGTTGGAACCCATTTCCTCAGCGTATCAGCATATTGAGAACGAAATAGGCACTGACACTACCCATATCTACATAGGTTTTATTTGTTGAAAATATATTTTGCCGTGTCAGTTCGAATACTCATCGACTTATAGGCTCACGAGCATATTTCCCCCGTTAGCCTATATGTTCATGTGTCATTGACCGGGCTAGCAGGCTAAGCATTACACTAGGAGCTAAGCACCATCACACTAAGCATTCGTTGCATGAACATACTAGCTTTGTTAGACAAGATAATAAACTGTATTGGAAAATATAGTTTATATACGAAATGTCAATTTCCTTTTATTACAAGTAATAACAAAACGTAAATGCCTGATTTACGTATTAAAGAGGAAATTAGCAAGTTTGGCGTCAGATGAAAATAATCTTCTATGCCTTCAATTGTCTCCATCTTTCAAAACCATCCCTGATACAAATCCTCGTTTTGTTCCTGGCTTTGTCAATAATAAGTTGAGAATCGTAACGAGGCCTTTTAGATTTACTAAGGTCTGACATATTTAGTAACTTTACCAGTGGCAGTAGCCAGATGAAGAAGGCGGTGCGTAACTGGCAACCTGGATGTAACACACTCACAGACTTTCTAATTGGTCAAATGGTACAGGGCGAGACATCAAAATGAAAACTGTAAATCTAATTTTGAAATGAGCATATCCCGGCTGAACTACTCTTATCAGTTAAAAGGTGTTCGAAAAGAACATGATTTATTAATGCCTTTTGACATATCAGAGCTGTTTGATGAAATTATTACATATATTAGTGGTTATATAATGATCCATCCATCCATCCATTTTCTACCGCTTGTCCCTGATGTATTTATGTATTTAATTTTGTCTCATTTGACCCTCCATACTTTCCCTCGCCACACATTTAAAAACTTTTTCGTTTTAATGTGGATGTTAGAATGATAGAATAACTAAAATGTAACTAATGTGTCATTAGTGAAGCCAAGATCTCTGACAAAATGTCACACACACACACACAAGCCAAAATTGATATTTACTTGATGTGTTGAATAGGAAGAAATGAACATTTTAAATGTTGCACTCTTATGCTTGGTGACTTCCTGTTATTGCATACAAGAAATTTAGAGTTTTGCTGACTCTTCTGTAATGTTCCCATCTTGAAAGATGGCTCTGCCACAGAGAATAAAGACAAGCCAAATGCCATCTTTGAATGTCCATGTAAAGTGGAGTCTTATTTGTTTTACACAAAAGTACAATATACAGTTTATATTAAGGCTGGCTTAACATTAAACACCTATTACACATCATAACAACTTTTTCAGACTTCTCCTTTAAATTTATATCAATCCAAAAGGCGTGGCTACTGCTTTTTTCCCCGATTCAGCAGATGCCCAAACCTTCATAAGGCTGCTTTTGACGCAACACTTGTGAAACTTGTAGTGGGGTGACAAACAAGAGGGTGACTAAAGTGCGATTACAAATTGCACACATGTCAGTGACATTTAACAGCAAGTCAGGGGTGATGAAAGCAGCTGGTTGGGACTTGATGGACTCGGATCATAAATCGGAATATGGAAAGAGACGATCAGGTAAGGATGCTGAAGATGTATTTAAAACTTACAACACATTGACATTGCTAATTGCTATTGTTTTTGTGTCACAGTGTGGTACATTGGAGTTGCAGCTGTGTGTTTGGGGCTGATCTGTCTTCTTCTGCTGGTTATCATCATAGCTATGTTGGCCCAACGTGAGTACATGCCTTGACATGACTGCAAATCCAAACAACAATGCTAATGTGAGTGTGTGGCTGGCGGAAACGCTTGCATGCACTGCTAAAATAGATCAATACATGTTATTCAATCAATCAATCAATCAATGTTTACTTATATAGCCCTAAATCACGAGTGCCTCAAAGGGCTGCACAAGCCACAACGACATCCTATTGACCAGATTTATATAATAATAATAATAATAATAATAATAATAATAATAATAATAATAATAATAATAATAATAATAATAAGCTTTATTGTCTTCGAGAAGAAATTTGTCTTGGGCATCAAGACACAGCGTTTTACATAAATACATACATACATACATACATACATGTATACATACATACATACATACATACATACATACATACATACATACATACATACATACATACATACAGTTCATCCGACAATACAGTGACGACAGTGAACAGTGTGCAGGTATATCAGATAGTTGAGATCACACATTACACTCCCGCCGTATTGCACACCTCCCGTATTACACTATCCCAATATTGCACTCCTTATTCTGCATCCGGTAATTACAGTAGGTTTGTGTTGTTAAGTGCTTTGATTGTCAGTGGCACAAAGGAAAATCTATACCTGTTGAGTTTGTATGTTGCTGTTCTATACTGTTTACCATTTGGCATCAACACAATTTCACTATGAAATACTGTATGTGGTGTGGGTCACGGGTGATTTTAAGACCCTGCTTCAGCACTGTCTTGTTAACTATTTCTTCAAGGGAAAAAGGGGGTGTCATGTCTGTGTAATCATGTTTTGTTTTAAGTCATGTTTTGTTTAGTTTCTGGCTTTTCACTCCCTTGTCTTGTTTGCATGATTACCCATTAGTTTCACCTGTTCCACGTTTGGACTCATTGTGCACTCTTGTTTGTCACCATAGCAACCATTAGTTTTCACCTGTCACGTCACGCACCTGTTTCACGTTTTGAGTCACGCACCTGTTTTCGTTAATCATGTCTGTGTTATTTAAGCTTTTCATTTTCTGTTGTTCGTCCTGACGACATCCCTGCATTCTTACCCCTGTCACACTCTATGTACCTCTGCGCACTTCATGCCATGTCAAGTAAGTTTTGTTTCGATTCATGCCACAGTTAGTGTTTTGTTTAATTGTTCATAGTTTCTGCCAATGTGCAAGTTTTGTGTTTAGAGTCCAGTTTTGTACCTCCGCCCCTGTGCGCGCCTTTTGTTTGATCCTTTCTTTGTAGTTATAGTGTTAAATAAATCATGTATTTACCTTCACGCCATGACCAGTCCAATTCACTTGCACCTCGGGAGAACAAACCAAGCCATAGTCCTAGTCATGACAGTAGGTCGTCAGCAGACTCGCTTTTCCGCACGAGAGTTGGACATTCTGGGCGGTCCTGTGCGCGATGGAGGAGGAAACTCGGCGCTACTCCTCCGTGGAGTACAGAGACTCCATTTGGTCCCAGGAATGCGGGGACGCAGCGCAGTGCCGGAAGCGCCGCTCCCGACGAAGGACGTCAGGTAGAACTTCCGCGAGCCTGCAGGACACGCCGCTCCCACATGCCCCTCCCCCTCCGGGCGGAAGCAAGCAGCAGCCAGCCCGGCTTCGCCCTAATGACGTCAAAAACCAGGATTTTTTTTTCTGAATTCTTTTTCTTTTGATTCCCCGCCCCCCAGGACTCAAGTCACGCCCAAGTCACAAAAAAAAATGTTTTTCACCCACAATATCACAGGTAGAAAATAGACATTTTGGACAATTTAAAGGGGAAGTTTCTGCTTCCCTCCGCCCACCCCTAGAGAGAGTTCCAGACCGCAGAGAGAGCGTCTGGTATCCGCCCCTTGAGGGGGAGGGGGGCTAGGGCTGGGAATTGTTCAGGTGGGGTGGCTCAGCATGACCATGTCAAGCCACAGCCTCCAGCACGGCCGCTACCACCAGTCTTCCGACCTGCCAAGACACAGCCTCCAGCACGGCCACCACCACCGGTCTTTTGCCATGCCAAGCCGCAACCCCCAGCTAGGCCACCTCCACCTGCACCAGTAGCAGCACCACGGCTAGAACCACGGCTAGCTGCTCCAAGGCTAGCACCACGGCTAGCTGCTCCAAGGCTAGCTCCACGGCTAGCACCTGTCGCAGCTCCACGGCTAGCACCTGTCGCAGCTCCACGGCTAGCACCTGTAGCCGCTCCACGGCTAGCACCTGTCGCCGCACCAAGGCTAGCACCAGCTCCTCCACGTCAAGACCAAGACCCTCCACGCCAAGACCAAGACCCTCCACGCCAAGTCCAAGACCAAGACCCTCCACGCCAAGACCAAGACCCTCCACGCCAAGTCCAAGACCAAGACCCTCCACGCCAAGTCCAAGACCAAGACCCACCACGCCAAGTGCCGCCAGTCGCAGCTCCACGACGCCAAGTGCAACCAGTCGCATCTCCACGACGCCAAGTGCCGCCAGTCGCAGCTCCACGACGCCAAGTGCCACCAGTCGCAGCTCCACGACGCCAAGTGCCGCCATGCCAAGACCAAGACCAAGACCCGCCATGCCAAGACCAAGACCGGCCATGCCAAGACCAAGACCAAGACCCACGCCTAGACCAAGACCAAGACCCACGCCTAGACCAAGTCCAAGACCCACGCCGAGCTTCGCCGCCTGACTTGCCACGCCGAGCTGCCATGCCTGCCAAGTTGACGACGCGCCTGTCTCCTCGTCGGCCACGGATATGGCCGCTACCTGGTCGCCCACCACGCCAAGTGTGCCCACCTCCCAGTCGGCCACGGATGTGGCCCATCCCGGGTCGCCCACCTCGCCTGCTGCAGCGGCGTTCCACTCGCCGCCGCCACATGACTATGCCTCGATGGATTCAGGGCCACTTGGGCTGGCGACCCACCGCCATGTCCCCCTCCCGCCCTCCCATGACTCTTGTTAATTTTCTTCTTGGACATCTGGGATCTGTCCTTAAGGGAGGGGCTCTGTCATGTCTGTGTAATCATGTTTTGTTTTAAGTCATGTTTTGTTTAGTTTCTGGCTTTTCACTCCCTTGTCTTGTTTGCATGATTACCCATTAGTTTCACCTGTTCCACGTTTGGACTCATTGTGCACTCTTGTTTGTCACCATAGCAACCATTAGTTTTCACCTGTCACGTCACGCACCTGTTTCACGTTTTGAGTCACGCACCTGTTTTCGTTAATCATGTCTGTTATTTAAGCTTTTCATTTTCTGTTGTTCGTCCTGACGACATCCCCGCATTCTTACCCCTGTCACACTCTATGTACCTGCGCACTTCATGCCATGTCAAGTAAGTTTTGTTTCGATTCATGCCACAGTTAGTGTTTTGTTTAATTGTTCATAGTTTCTGCCAATGTGCAAGTTTTGTGTTTAGAGTCTAGTTTTGTACCTCCGCCCCTGTGCGTGCCTTTTGTTTGATCCTTTCTTTGTAGTTATAGTGTTAAATAAATCATGTATTTACCTTCATGCCATGACCAGTCCAATTCACTTGCACCTCGGGAGAACAAACCAAGCCATAGTCCAAGTCATGACAGGGGGCTCCATGCCAATTATTTTACCAGCCCTCTTGATAAGGTTTTGAAGTTGGGTTTTAAGTTTGACAGACAGATTTCCAAACCATGTGGAGATGCCATAACGGATGACTGATTCACAAAAAATATGATAAAAAAATATGTATTTAATTAATTAGAATCCAAGTTTTGGAACGGCGTGGCTCAGAAACTTGAGGGTTCCTGGTTCGACTCCAGCTTCTACAATCCTAGTCACTGACGTTGTGTCCTTGGGCAAGACACCCAAAACCTTGCTCCTAGTGCCGCCCACACTAGTGTAAATGTAGCTTAAATGTAGATAATAGGTTTCTCAATTTAAGGCGCTTTGAGTCACTAGAGAAAAAGCGCTATATAAGTTTGCCCTTTTTTTTTACAGATATCAGGCCAACACATCTGAAAGACACCGAACTGCCCATTAGTGTCGTCAAATCTGACAACCTGACTTCACGATGCTTCCACCTACAAGGCAAATACAGCACCTTGCTCGAAAGCAACAACCGGTTAGAGAACAATCTCTGTTCTCTGACTAAAGAGAAAGACAATGTCACAGGGGAGCGGGACACCCTTCGAAATGAGCGAGACATTCTCCAAAGAGAGCGAAGCACCCTCCAGAGTGAAAGTGACACCCTCAAACATCAGCGAGACACCTTCAGGACTGAGCGAGACACCCTGCAAAATGAGCAGGAAGCCATCGAGAAGGAGCGTGACATCTTACAGAGAGAACAAGAAACCCAGCAAAACGAGCGAGAAACCCTTAAAAGTGAGCGAGACGCTCTTACGAGTGAGAAAGAATCCCTCCAAAATGACAGAGAGACCCTCCAAAATGAGAAAGAAACCCTCAAAAAGGAGCGAGACACTCTCGAGGTTGAGAAAGTATCCCTCCAAAACGAGAGAGGCACTCTCCAAAATGAGAGAGGCACTCTCCAAAATGAGCGAAACACCCTCCAAAATGAGAAAGACGTCGTCCAAAACGAACGAGCCACTCTCCAAAAGGAGCAAGACACCATCCAAAACGAGCGAGATACACTGCGAAATGAGAAGAATACCCTCCTGAACGAGCGAGACACCGTCACGAAAGAGCGGGACTCCCTGAGAGACGAGCGAGACCATCTGAGGCTGGTGTCCAGCAACCTGACCAAAGCGTTGGAGTTCCTGCAGAGTCGATTCGACACTGCGGTAGAAAGTCGCGATGGCTTGAAGGAGGAGGCCAAAGAGTTGAATAATAACAGAACAGGTGAGGCATGCACAGAGACAACAAGTTCAGACCTGTAAGATAATAAGGAGGTACAAACGTATTTGATCTCAAAGGGAATTGTTCAGAAAAGATCAGTCCTTGAAATATGAAACACATTCATATTTACTTCAATTCCCAAGTAAAGCTTGATCTGTATTTTTTAAACATTTCTTGCTCCTGATGGTAAGTATTTTTCAAGTTCTATCAACACCACTTTGCATTTGTTTATTCAAGTAAGGCATTGGCTTGACAAACTAAAAGATGCCTTGGGGGTCTTTTGGTATAAATTAGGCATGTTCAAACTTTTGTCTTCCACAGAGGGCCTCATACAAAAACATTTAAGGTTTTTAATATCCTTTCTTTATTGTTTGTTAACCAGCATGGAGAGGTGGGTGTAGAGCAGTGTCAGGGAAACGGTGTTACTAACGCTTATACTTTTACTTTCATTACTTTTACTTAGCCCCCTTCTACACTAAGCCGGAAGGTTATCCAGGGTAAATCCCACCTAACCTTATCCATGTCCACACACACACACACAATGGTCATTTAAGACCCCCCACCCCTGTCCGTCCGCCGGCGCAACGTGACCTAGTACGCATGCGTGGAAAATGTGCACGTCATAGTCACCTCCAGTGTTGCTTTGTGTGCATGTTCTTAAATTTAACTTATCTGAACAATATCCTATTGTAGTGAATCACACCTGAGCCATCATGAAGTAATCAAATCTTTAATGGACACGTGAAAGTAAACAACGTGATAAAGAACATTTTACATCAATCAATCTAGGGATCTAGATATCTGGTCAGGACACTCCTCTCCCTTTTGCTTTCACCTTCATTGTCCATTAGTTTTTGGTGACTTTATATACTCTGGACCTAGACGTTGAGTCCGCGACATACATGGCGGACAATAACTGATACAGTCTGCTTTGCCAGTCCAAATGCATTCGATGTTTTCCGTAGTTTTCTCTCGACGGCCAGGTAATACAAAGCACACGCTACCTTTTTTATCACATCCACGGGAGCCCGCATTCTCATTGACTCTCCTTCGACTAATGGACAAAGTTTTTCGGAAAATGGAATCACAGCTCAACCGGACATTCGAAAGTTCTCTTGCCGTCTGAGATGTGTTGTATCCGAAATAGCTGCAATCACGCGTTTTCTTCTCTTAAGGTATTCATGTGTGATTTCCACAAGCGTCTGTACATTTAGAAGAATGACAAACACGGGCATGTCTGGATGACTCGCCTCCGTCTTTCCTGTGGTTAGCTCCAGTTGTTATGAAGCTGGCTGTGGCGCGTTCTTTCTGACGTCACTTCCTCTCTGAACTCAGTTTGTAAACGATCAATGAGTCCATACAAAGCTAAGAGCGAAGATTCAAGAAATACAGGGCGCACTTACCCGTGTAAAAAATTATCCAAGGGGGGGAATCTTAAACGATGGGTTTAGTGTGGCTGAAACGGGGCTTAGGCTAAATAATTGTTCGTTTAAGGGGTTATCCGGCTTAGTGTAGACATAGCCTTAGGTTACCGACACGTTTGACGTAATGCAGCGCATTACTTTTGATGTAGTTGGATGTCGACAAGACAGAGTCAGAAGCACTGCAAGGTCAATGCAGGAAGTAACTTTTTACTAATGAAAGCAACAACCAGCACCACACTAAAATGAACTTGATATTAGCTAGGAAGAGGCACCATCACACAGCAAACAATGTGTAGGTTTAATTACACACACACTTGTACTACTACTACTACTACTAAGAGGGAATTAATAATTGAAGCGACAAGCTTGCAATAGTACAATACACCGTTTGTGGACAAGGAGACTACAGCCACGGAAGCACAGTCAATCTCTAACTAGCGCTAACACAATCCAGTGAAAAGATTCAACAGAGCTGCCAAAACTGCCGCTGCTAAGCTAACAAACACAGCTGAGGTAAAAAGCTGCTCTGAGCGTGCTTTTGCTGACATCCCTCGTCACTTGGCACTGTTTTTTTGTAAGGAAACGAGTAACTAAAAAGTAATTTTCAGAACACTGGTATAGAGTAGGCAAATATTGTACTCAAGTAAGAGTACCGTTAATTTAGCACAGGGGTCTTCAACAGGGTGTCCGTGACCTCCAGGGGTCTGCAAAGGTAATTGCAGGGGGGGTTGATTCGACTTCTAAAAAAATAAACTATATTCCCCATGCAATTTTTTCACAAATGTAAATACCTCTAAATCAGTGGTTCATTTTGTGCACCAGTAAAAAAATATGGTAACACTTTAGTATGGGAAACATATTCACCATTAATTAGTTGTTCATAAACATACAAATTAGTAACATATTTGCTCTTAACTAGTCATTATTAAGTAAGTATTAATGCCTTATTCTGCATGGCCTTATTATAACCCTAACCCTCTAACCTTGTCTCTAACCCTAACCCTAACCAAATAACTCTAAATTAAGTCTTTGTTACTTAGAATATGTTCCCCATATTAAAGTGTTACCAAAAACATATAACTTTGTCTTGAATTTGAAAAAAAATAACATTTTATTTTCACTAAAGAAGGGTTCGGTGAATGCACATATGAAACTGATTGGGGTTCGGTACCTCCAACAAGGTTAAGAACCACTGCTCCAAATACACATTAACATTGATCCAACTCACTCTAGTAGTTTAGAAATACCAGAGACACGTACCTATTCCCCCAATATATTTTTTAAATAAGAAGATAGCAAGCACTTAGAGCTGTAGTTGCCAGCTAGCGATTAGCGTGCCAATTGTTAGTTAGCGTTTAGCGCGCTATATGTCTACTAGCAAAAGTTGTCAGCTAGCAATATGTGCGCTAGTTGCCAGCTAGCTATTAGCCGCTCTAAACTATATTATTTCAATATCTTAGTATTGGACTATAACAAGGTACATTCAGGAGCAGTTTCATTTAAAACACAATTGTATATACGATACCGTATATAAGGAAGTGGTTCCTGCTCCTTCTCTCAGTTTGGGGCTCCTTGGCCTGGAATACATTGAAGATCCCTGCTTCAGAGTAAAATGACTCAAGTAAAAGTAAAAAGTAGTCATCACTTGAGTTAGTACTTAGTAAAAAAAACTACTCAAGTACTTAGTAACAGCTGGGTAACTTCTAATTTGTTTAGTAGCTATTTTCTAATGATACTTTCACTACAACTGTAGTGTGTGTGTGTGTGTGTGTGTGTGTGTGTGTGTGTGTGTGTGTGCGTGCAACCATCTCGTTCCACCGTCGCGAAAGTGAGGCTCATCACAATGTAATGATAGAAATACCACAACAGAGACCCCGGACTGTTGAACAACTTAAGTTGTACATCAAGCAAGAATGGGAAAGAATTCCACCTGAAAAGCCTCAAAAATTGGTGTCCTCAGGTCCCAAACGTTTACTGAGTTTCGTTAAAAGGAAAGGCCATGTAACACAGTGGTAAAAATGCCCCTGTGCCAACTTTTTTTCAATGTGTTGCTGCCATTAAATTCTAAATTAATGATTATTTGCAAAAAAAAAAAAAAAAATTCTCAGTTCGAACATTAAATAACTGGTCTTTGCAATGTATTCAATTGAATATAAGTTGAAAAGGATTTGCAAATCATTGTATTCTGTTTTTATTTACGAATTACACAACGTGCCAACTTCACTGGTTTTGTGTTTTGTATTACATCCTCAAACTACGGCTCGGTTAACACGAAGATATCATATCAGTTTTACACTTGATTTAATCGCCATCAGTCCTCCATTCTTCTTCTACGGTGTTTTTTCAGTCCAGTAAAACTCCTTCCAGGTAAACTTGTTAAAAGCCCCGCCCACAGCACCCGCCCCTCGCGCTGAAAAACTGCCATTAGTTTAAAACCGTAAAAAAAAAGAAGTGATAACCGAAATAAGAGAAACAAAACCATAAAAAAGAGAAACGATCATAAAAACTTTTGAAACACACAAAATCAATAAAAGTGTACAAAAGTACGAAAATTGGCATTGAAAACATCCATCAAAAAATGTTTTTCAATGTTTTGTATTCATTTTTTGTCAAAACTTGTTTCGGTGCCAATACAACTTTTTCTATAATGAAAAAAAAAAAAAAGTCGATACCAAATCTTACTGGCAGAGTTCTGGCTCCATAATATGAAAATAATAATACAGTAAAACTTTACAAAAAAATACTTTTGGCTGCTGACGTACGCGCACAACGAGTAAGCGCGGAGACGGTTTACAACATGGTGCTGTTTCGCTTATAATACCAATGTCACTTTAGCTTGATTCATGAGCAGGTCACGGAACGAAAAAGGAGCGTTGTTGTCAGTTTTTGGATATTTTTTTAGAACACTTGACAGGCGGAATAGATTGCATTGCTAGCCACCTCATACTAGCCGTTTTTCACTATTTAGAACGCACATAAAAGGAAAAGACATGTGTTCTTATCTAACATAAGGATTGTGAATGATGCCCAAAATTCCCCAAAAATGCAGTTTTCATGTGAAAGTTGAGAGAAGAAAAGATCAATTATAATATATATATATAATTGATCTTTGTATAATTAATTAGTAGGTCTAAATGAGCACCAAGCTGGTCCTAATGCTAATACCATTGTATATGAGAAGCAGCTAAGCTAGTCGAGCACATGTGTAAATAAAGAAGCTCGCCTGGGTTGTCATGGCGATGACAGAAACACATGCACACTTCCTATGAAGCTGCTGTTGTTGCATTGTGTTGTGTTAAATTGATCAAATAACAATGTGACCCTGCTCCCAATAGAAAAACTCTGTCCAGCTGACTGGGTCAAATTCCAGGAGAAATGCTACTACATCTCCAAGAATGGTAAAACTAGGTCGTGGCAAACAAGTCGAAGAGACTGTCAGGACCGAGGAGGCGACCTGGCCATCATCACCACAAAAGAAGAGCTGGAATTTGTCACCACTTACTACAACCGAATCTGGATCGGGCTGTCTGATATAGATGTAGAGGGCAAGTGGAAGTGGGTGAACGGGCAAGAACTGGACTTTGAAGGATTCTGGCAGAAAGGGGAGCCCAATGACGATAATGGACATGAGGACTGTGTTGAGATTTCACGTGCAGGACCGGGATGGAACGATATGCCTTGTGGCAAACAATTGCCCTGGGTTTGTGAAGATTAACATTGACTTTGTGAGTCTGCTTCTTGTGTTTGATTATACAGACGACGCCATCATTTTGTATCTACTGCATATCCATCAGGCATCTTCACCTTCATTTCTTTTCCAGCGGAACTTCGACCTACCCAATGTTTTCCCCCCACACGAAATAAATGATTGTTTTCAGCTTTTTCAGAAAGTTGTGACAAACGATGTAATGTTTTGAGGCTTCAATTTTTCAATGACATTGATTCAATTGGTGATTTTATGAATTAAACAGGCACCTGGGGATAGGTTGATTGGCAACAATAAATTGGCCCCAGTGTGTGAATGTGAGTGTGAATGTCGTCTGTCTATCTGTGTTGGCGACTTGTCCAGGGTGTAGCCCGCCTTCCGCCCGAATGCAGCTGAGATAGGCTCCAGCACCCCCTGTGACCCCGAAACGGCCAAGCGGTAGAAAATGGATGGATGGATGGATCCCCTCTATATTTCAAGTGTTCCTTGTAACCTTCACCTAATAAAGCACATGATTGCAACAAAATATGTTTTACATGTTTTATACCACACCGACTTACAATAAAAGTCGACTCTCGATGGCAGTAAAAGCATTAAGCTCATCGTCAAATTGCACTACTGTTTTAATTCATTTTAACTAATAATAGAAATATATTTTTAAAGTTATAGAAAGAAACACCACCTAAGTCTTCCTTCCTTATTCTCTTCTGTCTGCTCTGTCGTCCACAAGTTGCAGACATTCGCCATGTATGTTTTATGCTGGTCTATCGTAAACATCCATTTTTGGTCCAACATATATACCCTCGCACATTAAGAGTATTTGTGAACTGTTGAACGTGATTTATGGCGCACGTTTTTGTTGGTAAATGAGAAACGATGAATAGGTTATCATCACACTTCAACATCTCTATCATGTAAACGCTGCCTCTTTACTTGGTCAGCATTGCAAATAAAAATATGTTCTTAATGGCCTTAATCTATATTAATAAATAAGTATATAAATTAATGTAAAATAAGAATTGAGGACGCCGCTGTGTTGCTAAATGTACATATACTACATTACCCAAAAGGCTTAGCACTGCAAATAAGAACCAGAAGTAGGTCTGAGCAATGCCAGAGGACAACAATTGTGCTGTTTGAGCAACAAAGATACATTGTCACACGTTGTTTCTGCTTCGTCTGCACAAGAAACAAACACAAGCTTTGATTAGACAGTTGACATGCGTGTTTGAACGCCCTTCAGAGACAAATTCCAGTAGCGAAAATGACGCTGATTGGCCAAAATGTGCGAGGAAGTTGCAGGCATTGGATAAAGTTGCGAGGACGAGCATAATTTAGCGGGAATTGGTTGAATTTGCGAAAATTGGCGCAATTGACACTTTGCAAATTCCTAAAGGGACTGGTAATACATTTGTAGATCAACTATACAATGCTGGGTTGAACGGTATACCGGTATTAGTATAGTACCACGATACTAATGGATCATATTCGGTACTATACCGCCTCTTAAAAGTACCGGTTCCCCAACCCTTCGCCTTACCACTACCGGTACCAAAATATTAATATCGGGACAACACTAATCTAATGTACTAATAAAGTATGAGTACAATGTTTTAACCCATGCGCTTGAAAGGCAACACCCTTCCCAAAAGGAAGGGTGGTGTATACAGCTTTAGTTTTATTTCCTGTTCCATGATGGCCATCGCTTTTCTCGTCTTTGGTTCGATATCATCAATTTTATGCTACTTCAGAGCAGATTTCCCGCCCCAAATTCCAAATTAGAAAACTTTAGCAATCGACTTTGTAGGTTCAACTGTACTTCAATATCTGTCTCTAATTATATTAGCAAAGTGTTATTTTTATATTGTGTATATACAGTCGCGATCAAAAGTTGACATCACATGAACAATGATAAGACCTTCTGAAGGAAAGTTCTGTGGTCAGATGAAACAAAAATGTTGCTGTTTGGCCACAATACCCAGCAATATGTTTGGAGGAGAAAAGGTGAGGCCTTTAATCCCAGGAACACCACCCTACCGTCAAGCATGGTGGTGGTAGTATTATGCTCTGGGCCTGTTTTGCTGCCAATGGAACTGGTGGTTTAAATGGGACAATGAAAAAGGAGGATTACCTCCAAATTCTTCAGGACAACCTAAAATCATCAGCCTGGATGTTGGGTCTTGGGCGCAGTTGGGTGTTCCAACAGGACAATGACCCCAAACACACGTCAAAAGTGGTAAAGGAATGGCTAAATCAGGTTAGAATGAAGGTTTTAGAATGGCCTTCCCAAAGTCCTATCCGTGTGGACAATGCTGAAGAAACAAGTCCATGTCAGAAAACCAACAAATTTAGCTGAACTGCAGCAATTTTGTCAAGAGGAGTGGTCAAAAATTCAACCAGAAGCTTGCTAGAAGCTTGTGGATGGCTACCAAAAGCCTCTTATCGCAGTGCAACTTGCCAAGGGACATGTAACCAAATATTAACATTGCTGTATGTATACTTTTGACCCAGCAGATTTGGTCACATTTTCAGAAGACCCATAATAAATTCGTAAAAGAACCAAACTTCATGAATGTTTTTTGTGACCAACAAGTATGTGCTCCAATCACTCTATCACAAAAAAATAAGAGTTTTAGAAATTATTGGAAACTCAAGACAGCTATGACATTATGTTCTTTACAAGTGTATGTAAACTTTTGATTGCGACTATATATGTGAGACAAATGACAAACTATGTTTACTAGAGGTGGGACTCTTTGGGCACCTCACAATTCGATTAGGATTCTTGGGGCGACGATTCGATTTCAGAATCAATTCTCAATTCAACACGTAACGTAATATATTATTTTGTATGTATATTATGATAAAACCTTTTCAAAACAGGTTACAGGTTGCAATAGTTCCACTTGGCACGTACAACTTATTCACACAGTGAAGGCCTGCAAAACGGCTTTTTAAAAATGTTTTTTTAATTTGTTTTTATTTTTTTACTGAATGTTAATCAGTCTAATCCAATAAAATAGTGCAACTCCAACGCCAACCTAATCCCAGTTTAACAATACTTATAATATTAATTTACAGAACAATTGAGAAGATGTACAAATGCAGTACTGTACTAAGCTAAAAAGAAAACAAAAACTGTATCAAAGCCTATCAATTATAGTTGTTTAATGGTTTTAATAAAAAACTTGAAGCTTAGAAAGAAAGACAGAATGAACGAAAAAAATAAAGTAGGTTTTAGTGTATAAAGTATTTTAAGAGCATAGCATAGGAAAAGCTGTGTGCAGGGCTTATAAAGACTCTGAATGCATATAATATTCATAAAAATCTTTATATCAATAACATCCCAATAATGTATTCAATGGACATTTGTGTTACATGTCCTTTGTTTCTGTGTTGAGGTTTTGTCCATGCAAAGGACTCATTGGGACTCACTGCTTTTTCACCACTTTGCCTGCTATTTCCTTCATACAGTATCTGATTGCTGTTAACAGTAATAAAGGTTTGCCAGCCTAGCAGTCGTGCTGTAAAAAACATTGCTGGTGTGCGATGAGAGGCACCGTCCTGTTGTTCATTGTAACGTCTCATCTCCTCCTCAACTCAACTGAGGCCAGAATGCTTTCAAGAGGTTATGTCAATATTGGTTTTTATATTCCAAATCCTAGCTAAACATTAACAGTGGCATGTTTCTTTTTTCTTTTAAGTGCTCTTTTCAATACAACAGCAAAGTAACTTTCCTAACCTTTAAGTTTCCGTCTTGATGTGTTTTTACAAAAAATACAACAAAGTCAGTCAATGCCAAAGTCTTAACTCTTAACTTATGAATATATACTGTATTTACTTATTCAACGCCTTCAAAGTCTAAGTCAACCAGTAGCCACACCATTGTCCCCTTAGTTGTATTTATCCTTGATCACTAATAAGTAATCAATAAATTCCACTCTTATCCTTATTTTCCCTCCTACATAAGCAATTGGTGATTGTTTTAACTCCATGTTTCAGTGGCAGACATACAGTACCAGATAAAAGTTTAGAGACACTTTTGTCTTTTGACACTGTTAATAAACTACAAAAAAAAAAAATCTTATTTATGAGTTGTTAAATTATTATTGCATCTATATCCAGTTTATTGTTGAAATACTAGCACTACATGTACATTTCCACAGAGGGCAGCGTACTGAAAGATTAACGGATGTAGGGGGAGCGATTTAATACGTTGGTTTTTTTTGTACAGACTGAAATCATGAATTTGTATGCACTTCAAGCAGTAGCTACATGTATTTTTGACTTAAATGCTGTAAGTTGTGTGCTATGAATCGATACAACTTGATACGGTCATGTCTGTGTAATCATGTTTTGTTTTAGTCATGTTTTGTTTTGTTTAGTTATTGGACTATTTAGTTTCTGGCTTTTCACTCCCTTGTCTTGTTTCCATGGTTACCCATTAGTTTCACCTGTTCCACGTTTGGACTCATTGTGCACTCTTGTTTGTCACCATAGCAACCCACTAGTTTTCACCTGTCACGTCACGCACCTGTTTCACGTTTTGAGTCGCGCACCTGTTTTCACTAATCATGTCTGTAGTATTTAAGTTCATTGTTTTCAGTTTGTCAGCCTGGCGACATCCGCATTTATGCTCTGCACACTATTTATCATCAAGCCATGTTCACAGTCCTATGCCACAGTAAGTGTTTTGTACCGTGTTCTTAGTTAATTGCCTTTGTGCTATAGTCTCTTTGGTTTCATAGTTTGTTCTCCGCCACTGTGCGCGCCTTTTGTTTGCTTCTTTTTTTTGTCCTTTGTTAGTGTAAAAAATAAAATATGTACTCATATTCCCGTCTCGCCCGAGCCAACTTTCCATTGCATTCTGGAAAAACTAAACCCAAGGACCAAGTCATGACAGATACTGTATGCGGTCTGCTGATATGACCATATGATCAAAACATTGTTCGGTACATTTCCGTAATAATGTAGTCTGTCCAATTATGGTTTCCATAATGCCATAACATCAGAGACAAAAAAAAAAATCCAATTTACATATGCTAAGAAAAAGCAGTCTGCTCTCAGCTTTGTTATAGGTGACAAAGTTTTTTTTAATTTTAATTTTTAGCAATTTCTTTGGTATTTTCTCTATTTTTATGCATGTTTGTTTTTATTTTTCTTCTTTTTGCTGTTGTTGTCTTTTACTTCTTTGTTTCTGTTTCTAGATTAAAAGCAAGCTGTGACCCACAAATGGCTGCTCTTTGGACACCCCTCTCCAGTATTCACAAAATATATATATATATATATATATATATATATATATATATATATATATATATATATATATATATATATATATACATATACATTCTTTATATTCTTTTTTTCCCAACAAAATGGAACTGCAATAATTATAACTGAATAATGATTGTTTTCTGGAAAAGTCACACGTGATCCATAGGGCCCCCCGTTTTGAATGAAGAACCACTTGTTAATGAATGACAGGTTGCTTCTTATGAAATTCTACTTATGTAACGTATTCGTAGTCGCTTCCTGCCCCGTCACTAATAAGAATATAATGGCAAATATACCCATTGAGTACCAGTGGATCCTGTGGTGCACGGCATTAGTTCTGGTAATGGGCGTTAATGCTAGGCGGAATGAAGTTAGAACGGTTTACAAATACAGTGAAACCTCGATTTACGAACGTCTCTATTTGCAAGCTTTACAAACTTTTAAGATCGAGCCAATTATCCCAAACTATGTCTCTGAAAAGACTACTTCTCGTTAAATGGAGCCTCTTCCAAGAAAACACACACACACACACACACACACACACACACACACACACACACACACACACACACACACACACACACACACACACACACACACACACACACGTCCCCTGCCTTCTTCCCCTCTGTCTGCTCCTTTTCTCGTCACCTCCTCTTTTGCCATTGTTAATGTAAGTGGATTTTGCTTTTTTAAATGTTTATTATTGTAGCAATATGGTTGTTACAGTTAAAGATTTTTGTGATTTCTGATAAATTTTTAGGCCACCAAAGGGACTTCTCTGTGTGTACATGTGTTGGCAGAGGAGCACATACAGGGAGAGCAGCTTGTCATTACTGTATTGTTTTGGCTTGTTATTAAATAATATGGGCAGCACGGTGCACAAGGGTTAGTGCGTGTGCCTCACAATACAAAGGTCATGGGTTCGATTCCTGGGCTCAGGGTCTTTCTGTGTGGAGTTTGCATGTTCTCCCTGTGACTGCATGGATTCCCTCTGGGTACTCCGGCTTCCTCCCACCTCCAAAGACATGCACCTGGAGATAGGTTGATTGGCAGCACTAAATTGACCCGAGTGTGTGAATGTGAGTGTGAATGTTGTCTGTCTGTGTTAGTCCTGCGTTGGGGTGGCGACTTGTCCAGGGTGCCCCTAAAAGGGACAAGCGGTAGCAAATGGATGGTATGGATTAAATAATATGTTGATACTTCACTCTCTGTTACGTTACTGTATGGCACTTTAAATTGTGTTTTAAGTGTACAAACCTTCACTATGGACTTTTGTTTAGGCTGGAATCCATTATTCATATATACATTGTTTTTTATGGAGAAATTTGCTTCACCATACAGACTTTTCGATTTACAAACCCTGTTCAAGAACTTATTAAGTTATTTAATTGAGGTTCCACTGTATATGTTTTAAGGATGTTAATTTGTTACTTTGCACCAAAAACATACTGAAAAATGTATTTCCCATTAATTTGTTTTAGCACAAAATATGCATCAAATTAAATTCAAGTTAGGTGTAAAGCAGGGGTAGGGAACCTATGGCTCTAGAGCAGGGGTCACAAACCTTTTTGAAACCAAGAGCTACTTCTTGGGTACTGATTAATGTGAAGGGCTACCAGTTTCCATCCATCCATTTTCTACCGCGTATTCCCTATGGGGTCGCGGGGTGCGCTGGAGCCTATCTCAGCTACAATTGGGCGGAAGGCAGGGTACACCCTGGACAAGTCGCCACCCTATCGCAGGGGCTACCAGTTTGATACACACTTAAATAAATTGCCAGAAATAGCCAATTTGCTCAATTTACCTTTTTTTTTTTTTGTGTCCTGTCCAGCTTCTCAGGCAAATCATATAGTTGATGTAGATGCCCATGTCGGCTGTTCAGATTTACTTTACAAAAGAGAAGTGTAGTATACTTCTCTTGTTGCCTTATTTGTATTTGACTTTATTAAATGTATTTATATTATCATTTAGTGCAGCCGGGCCGGAGCAGGAGGGGATAGAAAGAGAGAAAAAAGAAGACAGAGGGGGAAATTGTGGGGACAAGAGGGGGATTAGACAGAGAGACAAAAACAACAACAGCAAACAACAACAACAACAACAACAACAACAATAGAGCAACATCAGCAAATACGACATGTACAAATATGATGGTAAAAGTAATAGCAAATAAGCAGTTAGCGAAAAATAAAAAATAATACAGAAATGACAATGAGCATTATTACACTACAAATGGATCAATACAAATACTAATAGAAATAGCGCTATTGATAATGAACAATACCAATAATTTACCTTTATTATCAACAATACAGTTGTTTAAATGCAACAATACACATACGTAATGATAACTTGAGATACGAAAGAATGCAGAAAAATGGAGGGGGAGAAAGAGAAGCAACCTACATTAACCTTGTAGATTGTTATAGTCACAATAGGTTAAGCTTTGTCAGTGTGCCATGTGTTACACCCAGTTTACCCTAGGGCAACAACGTTAATATATGTTTGATGAAACGTGATTATGTGCATGAGTGTAAGTATGCATATGTACTTGTATATGTACAGAATGTGTATATGTGTTTGTGCAATGAATGTATATGTACAGAATGTGTATATGTGTTTGTACAGTGAATGTATATGTACAGTATGTGTATGTGTATGTTTGTATATTGAATGTGCGTGTGGATGTACGAACTTTAGGTAGGTAAATATGTACTGTATTTGTGTATGTATGTGGGAGCGTAGGTACCTATGTACGTATGTGAGCATATGTGAATTTGCATGTACAATACATTCGACTCCCAGAGTGCGTGGGAGCCAGAGCACGGCCCCATCACCCCCGAGAGCCCAACCCACAAACAGTAGGCGTGGTGCCCAGGGAACCAGGGACCACCGCCCCCACGCAGCCAAGCCGGCCAGCAACAGGAACCCCAGAGCCCGGCCCACCGTACCGCCCACAAGGGCCAGCAGCAGGCCGCAGACAGACGCACCCGGCAGAGGACAGGGCACGAGAAAAGCAGGGGACAGCCAGACCCCAAGCCAGCGAGAGACCACACCCCACACGGGCAGAAAGGCGAGACGCCCCGCCCGAGGCACCCAAAGACTCCCCGCAACCAGACGGGAAGACCGCCCCCGCCCCACCGGCAACCGGGCCCCACGAGCCCATCCCCCACCCCCGGAGAGCGCGGCGAGGCCATCCCCCGGCCACCCCACCCAAATCGGCCGCCGCAGGACCACCCAGGCACAGGGCCACGGGAACCACCCACCCCACCTGCAGTGACCCCAACGATGGAGATGGAACAACCAGCAACCGCCCCGCCGAGCCCCCCCTCTGAGGGAGGGGAAAAATAAAAAAATAATATTAATAAAATATATTAAAAAATAAATAAATAAATAAATAAATTTAAAAAAAGAATTAAAAGAAGATCACAGACATGCTGACAAACAAGGTCACTACCCCAGCAACTGGCCGACTCGCAGCACCTCGGAATACCTTGCAGCACCAAGCTACCACAATAGACGCAGGGACTAGGCCCAACAGGCCCCAACCAAGACGGGCACCCGGAAGGGATGGACAGCGGGACCCAGGAGCTCCAGACACGCAGTTCGGATGCAGTAGCCTGAGGCGTCGACCCCCGTCTGACAGGCAGGCCCAGAGCGCACCCCCAGAAATATACATACATACATACATATATATATACATACACATACATGTATACATACCCACACATACACATATATACATATACATACACATATGTACACATACACATATATATACATACATACATACACACACATATACATACATATACACAGTTCGTCAGCCCCGACAGCCATCACGCGCGCGCGCTGCCACCAGTCACAACATCAGCCACACCCCTGCACCAAACCCAGCAGCCACGGGCGCCCACACCACAAACAAACGGCAGCAGAAACAGCAGCCGCAATAACCCCAGACAGCCAGCACCAGCCAATCAAATCAAAGCGATCAAAAAAAAACTGCGACCAGCAACCACACGCCACCAGGACCACGGAGACCAGCCGGCGCCAGCCCGCCAGTCAGCCCGAACGCCAACACGCAAACAAGAGACACCAACACCCCCCCCCACCAAAAGGCCCCCCACCCCAACCCAAACCCGCACAAACACACCACCGCCCAAACAACCGAGACACAGCATCCAGACCAGACACGGGGGCCGCGCCGCCACCACATCAAGTAACCAACAGAGACCCCACAGCGCAAGGTCGGGCCACACGGGCACGGACCCCACGCAACAGGAAGTGAGACCCGCGCGACGCCACACACAAATAAATAATAAGATTTAAATGATAATAAATAAATAAATGGGTTGTACTTGTATAGCGCTTTTCTACCTTCAAGGTACTCAAAGCGCTTTGACACTACTTCCACATTTACCCATTCACACACACATTCACACACTGATGGAGGGAGCTGCCATGCAAGGCGCTAACCAGCACCCATCAGGAGCAAGGGTGAAGTGTCTTGCTCAGGACACAACGGACATGACGAGGTTGGTACTAGGTGGGGATTGAACCAGGGACCCTCGGGTCGCGCACGGCCACTCTTCCACTGCGCCACGCCGTCCCTTTAAAAAAAAAAAAAAAATTTTAAATAAAATAAAATAAAAATAAGTAAATAATAAAAATAAAAATAATAAATACATTAAAAATAAAAAAATATATAACAATAAAATGAATAAAAGCCTGGCAGGCCACCAGACCGCAGTCCCCGCCGGCCGACGAGGCAATGAGGGGTGCGCCGAACCCCAACCCCCCCATGCATGTGTACAAGGCCCCCAGAGTGTCTACTGTGTAGTTAAAATTAGGAGGTCAGCCGTTACAGCCGACCTCCAGTCCCTATTGATGTGTGTACTGTAGCGTGAGTGAGATATGTATGCTTGTGGGAACTAATAATGCGATTAAAATTGGGGGACATCAAGGTCATGGTGGGTCCCAACCAAGCCAAGCCCCCCAAATCCTAAGTGTCTAATATGCAGCTAAGATTGAGGGATGGACGAGCAGGGGACAAGACAGGAGGACTGGAGCCCCATTGGAGGCATCCTCAATGCCCCGCCATGCCTCCCCGCAGGACAATCCCCAAAGTCCTATATATGTGTGACTGTGTGTGCTATAAGTAGGAGGAGTAGAGGGCCCGGACATCCCCCCAGTCCACGCGGCCGACAACCAGGAACTACGGCCAGGAGTCCGCCACCAGACCACTTTAACGTGACGCCACGCGAGCCCTCCCCCCGCCAAACAGAGCCAGCCCCCGCCCGCCCCAACCCAACCCTGCAGAACCCATACCGGCAACCAAACGCAGAAAAACCGCACAGCCCCCACGCCCAATGCAAACACCGCATCCCGGCCATCCACACAGCAACGTGCCTATACGAGTCCCGGCCAGGGGAAGGAGCCCCCCAACGGGGGAAGAAGCCAATGCATCCCATCCGCACGCCATCCCCCAAACCAGCCGGCAAGCCAACGCCAGCCAGCCCCACAACCCCACAAGCGCACAGACACCAGCCACAGTCCCCCAACCACTCCAACCCAACACAGCGATGCCAACCGCTGGTATCACCGCAGCAACCATCACCACCACCGCCCGTCCGCAGTGCAAACACCCGCGGCCGCCGAAACCAAAACAAAAAAACGACCAACCCCGTAAACCACAACAACGCACACCCCCGGCTACCACCGAGGCCACCAACCCACCTACCCCAACTCATCCACAGCCAGGCCAATTGAGCCACCGGACATCCACACCCATGCACACACCTACACATTCATATACACATGCATACACACATATATACACACATACACATATACATACATATATGCATATACATATACATACACATACACACATATACACACGCATGCATATACATATACACATACACACATATATACACATTAATACACCCACACACTAGAGATGCGCGGATAGGCAATTTATTTCATCCGCAACCGCGTCAGAAAGTCGTCAACCATCCGCCATCCACCCGATGTAACGTTTGATCAGAACTGCACCCGCCCGCCATCCGCCCGCACCCGCCCGTTGTTATATATCTAATATAGACGATGCAAGGCATTAGTGAGGCATACCTGCCAACTACTCCGGTTTTCCCGTAATTCGTACGGTTTTCATCAACCTATTCCGGGTTACGGTTGCAGTGATAAAAAATATGTTTTTTCATTAATTAAAAAAAAAAAAGGGTGAAAACTACGCGAATTGCACCTTGTGCAGACAACATTTTTCGATCGGACACGGAGGAATTAGCGATGTAAAAGACCACGTTGGGACAAAAAAACACAAGTCTAATGCCGTTGCTAGCGATACAAGTGGAAAACTTTCAACGTTTTTCGTCGCCCAAACAGATTCTTTGGATGTGATAAATGCCGAAGTTTTATTTACGGAGGCAATAATTGAGCATGGATTTCCAATCGCACTGGCTGATCACATGGGACAGTTAAATGTTTGTAATGCAACCTTTAAAAATCATTACGCGGTGATCGCGGTCCCAAAAATAAACTTTTCTTGCATGATAATGTCCAGAAAAATTCGCTTTATATTACTATAGAGTCCTTTTAACGAATGAGTTTGATGGTTTATCACAAACCTTAAATGAAAGAAGTCCTTTGTTCTCCTGCACCATGCATGCACTTTGGCCTTGCTTCGTGTTTGGTGTGCAATCCTGTCGGCTGTATTTCACAGCACGACATACTGTTAAAAGTGTTTATACTATTTATGCTTTCAAGTCCAAGTTGAAGAAATCTTGTTAAATGTTGACAGCATAACTACCAAAATACAGAAGTATGTCCTTAATATTTTTGCAGTGCTATTTCTGTTGAAAAGTTCAAATGATTACATTAGAGATGTGATGTGCCACTTTTCAAGTGTCTGGTGGCTTAAATTAATTTTCATTAATTTTTCATATTTTGAATTCTTTTGAAAGGCTTACAAAAAAACTACATTTTAATTGTAATTCCATGCTATTGACAGGACTATTAATTTTAATGAAGTTAGCTTACCATGTTTACAGTATGATAATTGTGATAGAAATGTGAATTTTAGGCACAGAATATTTTTTACAATTGAACAAGGCAGTAGATTATACAAGCTTGGACAGAAAGTTAATAATGACACCAATTTTTTTTTAATGGAATTGTTTAGTACTGTTTTACCATTTGTTTACTGTAAAAAGTGTTTATATTGTTTATACTTTCAATTAACAAATTGAAGTCTTGTGAAAGGTTGACAGGATAACTGGCATTAACTGTCAAAATAATTTCAAACTATTGAAGTTAGCTTACAGAATAAACATGCCAATCAACCCATATGATTTTTGCTGTAATATTTTTGTTTTGAAAAGTCACTGTGACTGATAGAAAAGTGATGGTTTTAGCAACATTTTAACCTGTCTGAATGCTAATAATCATTTTGCGTCGGGGGGCGAAGCCCTGAACCCTCCACCAGGACTTTGTCCTGGACCTACCGGGGCCTGCGGCCCTTGGACCCTGGCTACTAGGTTTTTCTGATTTCAAAAGTTGGCAGGTATGGTGAGGTTATAAAGCTTTTGCCTGTTAAAGAAAGGAGACTGATCCAATGCAGCACAGACTTTCGCGTGCCACGCTGTCACGACCCAGACGCACACCAGTGCGCAATCATATGGGAGCCGCGCTGAGCGCACCTCCAATCGCGTCTCGCTGCCGGCGACAGCCAGGTATGGGCCCGACGCTCCAGCGCCATCCATTTTCAGGGCTAGTTGATTCGGCAGGTGGGTTGTTACACACTCCTTAGCGGGTTCCGACTTCCATGGCCACCGTCCTGCTCTCTATATCAACCAGGGTGAGCCCCACCCCTTTCGTGAGCGCACTGCGCGCGGAGTGACCCCTGTTACGCGCCCCCGGCAATAGGGGTGGCGGGCAGGTAAGCTGCGCGGGCGGGGCGCGCGGAGTGACCCATGTTACGAGTCCCCGGCCACGGGGGTGGCGGGCAGGTAAGCTGCTTACCTGCTGCGCGTGACGCCGGCCGCGGCGAAGGCGGACGAGGCGGGATGTCGGTGCGGTGGGCGCGGTAGTGACCCTGGACGTGCGTCGGGCCCTTCTCGCGGATCGCCTCAGCTACGGCTCCCGGTGGGGCCCTCTCGGGGGAAGGGGCCTCGGTCCCGGACCCCGGCGAGGCGTCCCTTCTCCGCTCCGTAAAAGTGTCCATCTCTTTTCTTTTTTTTTCTTCTGTTGTGGCATATGCAGCAGGTGCCTGCTCGTTTTTCGTATGTGGGTAACAACATTTAACTATGTATATATATTTCCGAATTGGTTTAACTGCCACCCGCCTGAATCTATTTAAAATCTAATTTTTTTTTATTTCAATCGCCCGACCCGACCCGACCCGCGGATAAAATCTAATTTTTTTTAATTTCATCCGCCCGATCCGCGGATAATCCGCGGACTCCGCGGTTGTGCCCGCAAACCGCGCATCTCTACCACACACATATACATAAGCCCACATATACACAAACACATACATACACAACACAAAAAATAAAAATAAAAAGAAAAAAAGAAAAAAATAGAAAGAAAAGAAAAAAATAAAATAAAATAAAAATAAACCCTTTAAGCTGCCACCTTACCGTGGTAGAGGAGTTTGCGTGTCCCAATGATCCTAGGAGCTATGTTGTCCGGGGGTTTCTATGCCCCCTGGTAGGGACTCCCAAGGCAAACTGGTCCTAGGTGAGGGATCAGACAAAGAGCAGCTCGAAGACCTCGATGAAGAACACAAACCAAGGACCCAGATTTCCCTCGCCCGGACGCGGGTCACCGGGGCCCCCCTCTGGAACCAGGCCCGGAGGTGGGGCACGATGGCGAGCGCCTGGTGGCCGGGCCTGTCCCCATGGGGCCCGGCCGGGCACAGCCCGAAGAGGCAACGTGGGTCCCCCCTCCAATGGGCTCACCACCCATAGCAGGGGCCATAAAGGTCAGGTGCAGTGTGAGCTGGGCGGAAGCCGAGGGCAGGGCACTTGGCGGTCCGATCCTCGGCTACATAAGCTGGCTCTTGGGACGTGGAACGTCACTTCGCTGGGGGAGAAGGAGCCTGAGCTAGTGCGTGCGGTGGAGAAGTTCCGGCTAGATATAGTCGGACTCACTTCGACGCACAGCAAGGGCTCTGGAACCACTTCTCTTGAGAGGGGCTGGACTCTCTTCCACTCTGGCGTTGCCGGCAGTGAGAGGCGACGGGCTGGGGTGGCAATTCTTGTTGCCCCTCGGCTCAAAGCCTGCACGTTGGAGTTCAACCTGGTGGACGAGAGGGTAGCTTCCCTCCGCCTTCGGGTGGGGGGACGGGTCCTGACTGTTGTTTGCGTTTACGCGCCAAACGGCAGCTCAGAGTACCCACCCTTTTTGGATTCACTCGAGGGAGTACTGGAGAGTGCTCCCCCGGGTGATTCCCTCGTTATACTGGGGGACTTCAACGCTCATGTTGGCAGCGACAGTGAAACCTGGAGAGGTGTGATTGGGAAGAATGGCCGCCCGGATCTGAACCCGAGTGGTGTTCTGTTATTGGACTTTTGTGCTCGTCACAGATTGTCGATAACAAACACCATGTTCAAACATAAGGGTGTCCATATGTGCACTTGGCACCAGGACACCCTAGGCCGCAGTTCCATGATCGACTTTGTAGTTGTGTCATCGGATTTGCGGCCTCATGTTTTGGACACTCGGGTGAAGAGAGGGGCGGAGCTTTCTACCGATCACCACTTGGTGGTGAGTTGGCTGCGATGGTGGGGGAGGATGCCGGACAGACCTGGCAGGCCCAAACGCATTGTGAGGGTTTGCTGGGAACGCCTGGCAGAGTCTCCTGTCAGAGAGAGTTTCAATTCCCACCTCCGGAAGAACTTTGAACATGTCACGAGGGAGGTGCTGGACATTGAGTCCGAGTGGACAATGTTCCGTACCTCTATTGTCGAGGCGGCCAATTGGAGCTGTGGCCGCAAGGTAGTTGGTGCCTGTCGTGGCGGTAATCCTAGAACCCGTTGGTGGACCCCGGCGGTGAGGGATGCCGTCAGGCTGAAGAAGGAGTCCTATCGGGTTCTTTTGGCTCATGGGACTCCTGAGGCAGCAGACAGGTACCGACAGGCCAAGCGGTGTGCGGCTTCAGCGGTCGCGGAGGCAAAAACTCGGACATGGGAGGAGTTCGGGGAGGCCATGGAAAAAGACTTCCGGATGGCTTCGAAGCAATTCTGGACCACCATCCGCCGCCTCAGGAAGGGGAAGCAGTGCAGTGTCAACACCGTGTATGGTGGGGATGGTGCTCTGCTGACCTCAACTGCGGATGTTGTGGATCGGTGGAGGGAATACTTCGAAGACCTCCTCAATCCTACCAGCACGTCTTCCTATGAGGAAGCAGGGCCTGGGGAATCTGTGGTGGGCTCTCCTATTTCTGGGGCTGAGGTTGCCGAGGTAGTTAAAAAGCTCCTCGGTGGCAAGGCCCCGGGGGTGGATGAGATCCGCCCGGAGTTCCTTAAGGCTCTGGATGTTGTGGGGCTGTCTTGGTTGACAAGACTCTGCAACATCGCGTGGACATCGGGGGCGGTACCTCTGGATTGGCAGACCGGGGTGGTGGTTCCTCTCTTTAAGAAGGGGAACCGGAGGGTGTGTTCCAACTATCGTGGGATCACACTCCTCAGCCTTCCCGGTAAGGTCTATTCAGGTGTACTGGAGAGGAGGCTACGCCGGATAGTCGAACCTCGGATTCAGGAGGAACAGTGTGGTTTTCGTCCTGGTCGTGGAACTGTGGACCAGCTCTATACTCTCGGCAGGGTCCTTGAGGGTGCATGGGAGTTTGCCCAACCAGTCTACATGTGCTTTGTGGACTTGGAGAAGGCATTCGACCGTGTACCCCGGGAAGTCCTGTGGGGAGTGCTCAGAGAGTATGGGGTAACGGACTGTCTTATTGTGGCAGTTCGCTCCCTGTATAAACAGTGTCAGAGCTTGGTCCGCATTGCCGGCAGTAAGTCGGACACGTTTCCAGTGAGGGTTGGACTCCGCCAAGGCTGCCCTTTGTCACCGATTCTGTTCATAACCTTTATGGACAGAATTTCTAGGCGCAGTCAGGGCGTTGAGGGGATCTGGTTTGGTGGCTGCAGGATAAGGTCACTGCTATTTGCAGATGATGTGGTCCTGATGGCTTCCTCCGGCCAAGATCTTCAGCTCTCACTGAATCGGTTCGCAGCCGAGTGTGAAGCGACTGGGATGGGAATGAGCACCTCCAAGTCCGAGTCCATGGTTCTCTCCCGGAAAAGGGTGGAGTGCCATCTCCGGGTTGGGGAGGAGATCTTGCCCCTAGTGGAGGAGTTCAAGTACCTCGGAGTCTTGTTCACGAGTGGGGGAAGAGTGGATTGTGAGATCGACAGGCGGATCGGTGCGGCGTCTTCAGTAATGCGGACGCTGTATCGATCCGTTGTGGTGAAGAAGGAGCTGAGCCGGAAGGCAAAGCTCTCGATTTACCGGTCGATCTACGTTCCCATCCTCACCTATGGTCATGAGCTTTGGGTTATGACCGAAAGGACAAGATCACGGGTACAAGCGGCCGAAATGAGTTTCCTCCGCCGAGTGGCGGGGCTCTCCCTTAGAGATAGGGTGAGAAGCTCTGTCATTCGGGGGGAGCTCAAAGTAAAGCCGCTGCTCCTCCACATCGAGAGGAGCCAGATGAGGTGGTTCGGGCATCTGGTCAGGATGCCACCCGAACGCCTCCCTAGGAAGGTGTTTCGGGCACGTCCGACCGGTAGGAGGCCACGGGGAAGACCCGGGACACGCTGGGAAGACTATCTCTCCCGGCTGGCCTGGGAACGCCTCGGGATCCCCCGGGAGGAGCTGGACGAAGTGGCTGGGGAGAGGGAAGTCTGGGCTTCCCTGCTTAAGCTGCTGCCCCCGCGACACGATCTCGGATAAGCGGAAGAAGATGGATGGATGGATGGATAAACCCTTTAAATTAAATAAAATAAATAAAAATAAACAAGAGGCCTGGTCGCCAACAGTGCCCAGCGCCACCAAACCCCGCAGCCCTTCCCGCACGTCCAGGCCCCCCCCGCCCACCACCCACCAGGCATCCCATCCGGCAAAAAGCCATAAGGGCCCAGCCCTGCGCCCACAGCCGGCATGCCACGGCACCTCAGCATTTTAACTAGCTAGCCACTAATATTTTTTAACAAATCATGAATTACTTTGCACCATGTTTGTACCAATAATAACTCATGTAAAATACAAAAGTCAACTCTCAAATTTTTAAATAAATCATGTCACACTTTGAACTGGACACCAAATCTGTTATCTGTTTCTTTGTCAGTTAGTGAAGACCAAGTCTTTAAAATATTTTCTTGGATTTTCAAATTGTATTTGAGTTTTGTCTCTCTTAGAATTAAAAATGTTGAGCAAAGCGAGACCAGCTTGCTAGTAAATAAATAAAATTTAAAAAATAGAGGCAGCTCACTGGTAAGTGCTGCTATTTGAGTTATTTTTACAACAGGCCAGCGGGCTACTCATCTGGTCCTTACGGGCACCACGTTGGTGACCCCTGCTCTAGAGCCAGATGTGGCTCTTTTGATGACTGCATCTGGCTTTCAGATAAATCTTAGCTGACATTGCTTAACACGATAAGTAATGTATAATTCCGCTGGTAATCACAGTGTTAAAAATAAAGTTCAAAATATAAAACATTCTCATGCATTTTAATCCATTTATCCATTTTCTACCGCACCTGTTCAAGAAGTCGCATTATTGGTAAGAAGTATTTTATTTATTATTGGTTAGCTTCAGAATAACAATGTTATTAAAAAGAATAAGAAACTTGTTACACTCTAAAAATGTTGGTCTTACTTAAAAATGCACGCATTTAGTTGTATTCAGTGTTAAAAAATATAATATGGCTCTCGGAAATGCATTTTAAAATCTTTGGCTTACGGCTCTCTCAGCCTAAAAGGTTCCCGACCCCTGGTATAAAGTAATACATTTGAAAAATAATACGTTTTATATTAAAAAAGTTTGAAAAAAAATAGTATATGACTGCAGGGGGGGTTCCAAATAAAATCGTGCTGAGAGTCCCAATTTAGCCTCAGGCGGCCCTGGATAGTAGCCCATTCTTTCGGTCACAGTCCAATTGGACACTGATGTTTCCGTGATGTCTTTAAACGCAGCAGCATTGTTGCCGTCTGGGAGTGGCCCGGAGTGCACCTGTCCAACCTGTTCAACAGGGGACACTTGACTCCTGAGGAATCCACCCCCCACAACTCTTGTCCTTTGTTCCAGCGGCTTTACAACGGGTCAGAGCCAGAGGGGAGGACGTTTGCTTTACAGTTAAAAAAATGGACTGAGACTTAAAATAAAACTGTAGAAGTGTATGGGGAATCTGATAGGAAAAGTGGAAGTTTAGCTAGCTAGCATAGCTAACTCTTGGTCTCCGCTGAAGACCTTACAGCTACAAGGTGATTGCATTCTCCCCTCATTTCTCCCAACAACTTTATGTATTTACTTTGTAAGTGACCTTCGTTATTTTTTATACACTACCGGTCCAAAACTTGAACACCCTCAACCAAAACGACAAGCACATAATGGCAGTCATCAACTGGCTGCCCGAGGGCCACATCCGGCCCACCATAGCTTTGCATCCGGGTCCCTAGAATAAAATTGACTGAATTAAGTCAAAATGAGCTGCATAATATGAAATCAAATAGTGTTCGTCCTTCGCTCTGTGGTAGGTTAATGCGGACGTTATCTCCTTCTGTTGTTGACTAATTTTTTCATACGGTGTTGATCTGGAAATGGTTGCCTCTGCATTTTGTTGGTGTGGCACCGAATGGAGATGTTGACATGCGGAGTAAGCACTCTTCATTCTCTAGCAGGTGACTTTTCAAATGATGCTCCAAATTAGTAGTAATGCTACTTTTTGTAGCAATGCTTTTGCCCCACAATTGACAAATTACAGTTGTCTGTTCGACATATTCCCATTTGAAGCCAAACCACCGACAGGATGGACCCTGTGCGGTTTTTCTTGAGAATTAATTCTTCCTTCATTTGTTACCAGATTCGCACCTTCTTTCTCTCGTATTACCACTCGCATCACAGCTAACGTTACCCATGCTGCGACCTCTCTGCTCCGCGAGGGCGTATATATATATAACATATGTAAGAAGGTGCGCTTGCTGTCTGTGAGACGTCATAGTCACCTCCAGTGTTGCTTAGTGTGCAAGTTCTTAAATTTTACTTATCTGAACAATATCCAGTGTTGTGGTATTTCAATTAACTGGAATTCAGTGTGCTGTGGAGCCCTATTGCAGTGACTCACACCTGAGCCATCATAAATTAATCAAATATTTATTGGACACGAAAGTACACAATGTGAAAAAGAACATTTTACATCAATCAATCTAGGGATCTAGATATCTGGTCAGGACACTCCTCACTCCTTTGCCTTCACCTTCATTGTCCATTCGTTTTTGGTGACTTTATATACTCTGGACCTAGACGCTGAGTCCGCGACATATATGGCGGACAATAACTGATACAGTCTGCTTTTCCAGTCCAAAAGCATTCGCCGTTTTCCGTAGTTTTCCCTCGATGGCCAGGTAATACAAAGCACACGCTTGGTCTTTCTGGTGTCACTTCCTCTCCGAACTCAGTTTGTAAACGATCAATGAGTCCATACAAAGCTAAGAGCCTGAGATTCAAGAAATACACGGCGCACTCACCCGTGTTAAAATTTATCCGAGGAGGGGGACTTTAAACGATGGTTTAGTGTGGCTGAAACGGGGCTTAGGCTCAATAATTATTCGTTTAGGGGTTAGTTATCCGGAAGTAGACAAATGTGGCCATGGACCGACAGGCTGGTCGACTTTCCTCTCCGAACTCAGTTTGTAAACGATCAATGAGTCCATACAAAGCTAAGAGCCTGAGATTCAAGAAATACACGGCGCACTCACCCGTGTTAAAATTTATCCGAGGAGGGGGACTTTAAACGATGGTTTAGTGTGGCTGAAACGGGGCTTAGGCTCAATAATTATTCGTTTAGGGGTTAGTTATCCGGTAGTAGACAAATGTAGCCATGGACCGACAGGCTGGTCACCTTCATTGTCCATTCGTTTTTGGTGACTTTATATACTCTGGACCTAGACGCTGAGTCCGCAACATATATGGCGGACAATAACTGATACAGTCTGCTTTTCCAGTCCAAAAGCATTCGCCGTTTTCCGTAGTTTTCCCTCAATGGCCAAGTAATACAAAGCACACGCTTGGTCTTTCTGGTGTCACTTCCTCTCCGAACTCAGTTTGTAAACGATCAATGAGTCCATACAAAGCTAAGAGCCTGAGATTCAAGAAATACACGGCGCACTCACCCGTGTTAAAATTTATCCGAGGAGGGGGACTTTAAACGATGGTTTAGTGTGGCTGAAACGGGGCTTAGGCTCAATAATTATTCGTTTAGGGGTTAGTTATCCGGTAGTAGACAAATGTGGCCATGGACCGACAGGCTGGTCGACTTTCAGGTCCCCCTGAGTTGACAGAAATTACACAAAAAGACGCTAGTTGTGGCAACCTTTTAGGATTGCAATTGAATCTTTATCTAAACTAAATTATCCGTTTAGCACTGTGCTTCTAAAACTTATTGCTCATTCTTTGTGTTCGCGCTCAAAAATATAAGGTTCTGGATTATAATTTTAATTGTAATAGTCGTTGGCTCTCACAAAGTCTGCATGATTAGCATTGTTGTTGTGGGGGAGGGATCTGTGCTTCCTAACTCTACATCACGGATCACATGACTGGCTTCCTCATTAACTCTCAAAATGGCTCGGGAATCTCCATGAGATTAATACTATTTTGATCATATTTGCAAATTTTGTAAGTATTTTGGAGTCATAAATCAGATGTATATTATAATAGCTTCAATATGGAATCAACTTGTTTTTTCACTCTACTGGTACTTTAAAACAGTGGTTCCAATCACCGAGCCGCGGCCCGGTACCGGTCCGTGGATCGATTGGCACCGGGCCGCACAAGAAACAAAATAAAAAAATAAAAATAAATGTTTTATTTTTATTTTTTTATATTTTTTATTAAATCAACATTAAAAACACAAGATACACTTACAATTAGTGCACCAACCCAAAAAACCTCCCCCTCCATGTGTACTCATTCACACTCATTCGCACAAAAGGGTTGTTTCTTTCTGTTATTAATATTTCTGGTTGCTACATTATATATCAATATAGATCAATACAGTCTGCAGGGATACAGTCCGTAAGCCCTCATGATTGTATTTATGACAAAAATAAATAAATAAATAAAAATACCATAGTGAATATCGTTACCTGGGTGTCATTTTAGAGCCAACACTTGGCTTTAAAAAACATATCAAACAGATGTGCCAGAGTCTTAAATACAACATAAAAACGTTCAAATGTATCAGGTATTCATTAACACTGGAGGCAGCTCAAACTTATTTTAATGCAATGATTATGTCTCGTTTTTATTATTGTTTAACATGTTGGTCGCAGGCAAGCAAAATGACACTGAGGCCATTGGAAACTTTGCACAAACAATCGCTCAAAATCCTTGACCGAAAACCACAACACCACCATCACTGTTTAGTTCTCCAAAAATATAGATTGTTAAATTTAGCTAACATTCAAAGATTAGCATCAATACGAATGGCTCATCGAATCCTAAATAACACTGCACCAGCGCCACTTAAGCACTTTGTCCAGTTTACATCTGCTATGACAACTAGAAACACACGAGCCTCCACCAGGGGGCAGTGTAGCGTACCCAGATGTAAAACATCTTTTGCACAATCAGCCTTTTCATATAAAAGCAATAAAGGAATGAAACGACCTCACAACAAACTTGAAAAGTGTAACAGATTACTCTTCATTCACAATTGAAGTTCAAAAGTGGCTTTGGAGTAATCAAAGCTGCTCACACGGTCACTAAGGTGGGCACTATGTTTGACACATCAACTTAATGTGTATTATATTCATCCATGAGAGCATTTTTGTTGTAAATTGTGAGGTGTGTCTGTTAAAATCATGGTTGTTTTTTTTTTTTTACAAATGATGACAGATGTGAACAAGAGCATGTATTGTCTTTGTGTGATGATGTAAAAGAGGTGTGGTTGTATTGTATTTTAAGTATGTGTCCATGAAAGGGCATTTTATGACTTTTCTTAATTTGATTACATGCTATAGTATGATTTTATTGTCATAATTTTATTGCATGATTTTTGTATCCCTTTAATTTAGGTAGCCAGGGACTGCAGATGGAAATTAGCTATTTAGCTATAATTTGGTACAGAACATATCTGTCTTTGAGCTTAATGTTTCTTCTGTGCATTGTTCCTTCAAATAAAGACTAAACTAAACTAAACTAATTTATAAGTGAGAAAAGGTGAATTTGATTGAATTATTTATTTCAAACCTGCACAGTACAACACACACCTTTTTTTTTTTTTTTAAACATTTTGGCAGGGACATTTATGCAAGGCTTGAAAAGGGGTTGGATGAAGCAAATGCTTATAATATCCCAACCCCTCTCACTCATTCCACATTTAACATAAACAATATAATACAAGAACAATACTATACAAACAAAAACAAGAAAAGCTCCTGTACACTAACAATACAATAGTACCACTGTTACTATAAAACAAGACAAGACGAGACAAAACACACACACACACACACACACACACACATACACACACACACAGGCCCAAACACTCTCTGACCATACACCTCTCTCCCATGGCTCTGTGCTTAGGGCATCACTCTCTTTCCTCCTCGTACTTCTTCAGTACTTCTTTTTTAAACAGTCTTTTAAATGTAATCATGTTAGAACAGGTTTTTAACTGGTCCCCTAAGTTGTTCCACAGACTGACTCCACGCACTGAAATGCACATTGATTTTAAAGTTGTTCTAAATTTAGGCAAATATAATTTGTTGTTTCCTCTTAGACTGTAACTATGATGAGCATCTCTATCCTGGAATAGGTTTTGTATATTGGATGGTAGAGAGTTTTGGGATGCCCTAAACATAATTTGAGCAGTTTTAAAATTGATCACATCGTGCAGTTTAAGTTGCTTTAACTCCATGAATAGTGGATTTGAATGATGTAAGTAGTGAACATTGGACACAATCCTAATGGCCTTTTTCTGCAGAGTGACTAAAGGCTGTAAATGGGATTTATAACAATTTCCCCAGACTTCAACACAATAGTTTAGATATGACATAATAAATGAATGATACAATAAAAGCAGAGCATTGGTGTTCAATAAATGACATGATCTCCTCATCATTCCAACACATTTAGCAACTTTTGTCCTCAGGTAATTTATATGAGGCTTCCATGATATATTTTCATCTATTACTACTCCTAAGAATGAATTTTGTTGAACATATTCTATTGGTGTATCATCGATAACAATCCTGATGGGTATTTCACTTTTGCGATTGCTAAAGAGCATGATTTTGGTCTTCTTTAAATTGAGAGACAATTTGTTGGTATTAAACCAAGTTTTTAACTTGATCATCTCCTCAGTTACAGAGGCCAGAAGTTGCTTAACGTCGTCACCTGCACATGTAATGGTTGTGTCGTCAGCAAAGAGGATGAACTTCAGCAGTGTTGATACTTTACATATTTCATTGATATACATTATAAATAGTGTGGGTCCCAGTATCGACCCCTGGGGGACTCCACAGGTTATGTTCATGAGTGTAGATTGATGTTGGTCGATCTGAACAATCTGCTGTCTCTCATTCAAGTAGCTCTTCAGCCATTTCCCTGCCACTCCCCTTATGCCATAGTTTTCCAGTTTGTTTACCAAAATCTGGTGATCAATGGTATCGAAAGCCTTTTGCAGGTCAATAAAAATTCCTAAAACAAATTTGTTTTTCTCGATACCATTAGTAATGTTCTCTATTAGATCACTTAAAGCTAATGAAGTTGACCTATTTTGTCGGAACCCATATTGACAATCAGATAATAATGTGTGTTTTTCAATGAAGCCACGAAGTCTATTATCAAATAATTTTTCCAAAATTTTTGACAACTGTGGCAGAAGGGAGACGGGCCGGTAATTTGTGAAGTGGTGTTTGTCTCCAGATTTGAAGATGGGGATGACTTTTGAGAGTTTCATTTGTGAAGGAAATTGTCCAAGTTGAAAAGATAAATTGCAGATGTATGTGAATGGTTTGATGATTTCTTCCGCTACATTCCGGACCGTCCTCATGTCGAGGTCATAAATGTCACGTGATGTTTTGTTCTTGCTTTTATGAATAATCTCTAAAACTTCCTTTTCGACAGTCGGAGTAAGGAACATCGAGTAAGGATTTTTTCCAATAAGTTCCATAGGCTGTACATCATTAATTGGGATTTTTTTTGCCAGCTCAGGCCCAACTTTAACAAAAAACATATTGAAGCCGTCAGCAATAATCTTCTTGTCACTTATGATTTGGTCGTTCTCAACAAAAAACTCTGGATAACAAGGACTGTTTGAACCATGCCCAATAATTGTATTTAATACCTTCCAAATTCCCTTTATATCACTTTTCTTTTGGATTAATAGTTTGGTGGTGTATTCTTTTCTGCTTGCTCTTAATATGCTGGTTAATTTATTTTTATATGTTTTGTACTTTTGTTCTGTTTCTATGGTTTGATGCCTAAAAAAAGTCCTATATAAATAATTTTTCTTTTTGCAAGCGTTCGCAAGCCCTTTAGTTATCCATGGAGTTTTTGTGGAGTTAGTTATAGTGCATTTTTTGATGGGGCAGTGTGTATCATAAAGTGAGAAAAAAATGTCATGAAATAAATTATAAGCTGCATTTATATCTGACGTTTGAAAAACAGAATCCCAGTTGTGTTTTGCTAAATCATTCTTTAGTGCTGTTAATGATCTTTCTGTTGTGTCTCTACGATAATATTCACTATTTACAGGTTTGGATGTTTTGCAGTTAATATTATACACCATGAACACGGGTAAATGATCACTGACGTCACTCACTAACAAGCCTCCAGTTACAGTCTGATCTACAATGTTACAAAATATGTTGTCAATAAGTGTCGTGCTGTGTGTTGTGATTCTAGTGGGTCGTGTGATCAGTGGGAATAAGCCCATGGAGAACATGGTGTCAATAAATTTTGCTGTGTGTTTGTGTTTATTAGGATTCAAAAGGTTGATATTAAAGTCACCACATACTATATATTTTTTTGTTTCTCTTAAATAATTTTTCCATCCATTCATTAAATATTTTTAAGTCGGATCCTGGTGTTCTATAAATGCAGCTTACAATAATGTGTTTCCTATTTGAAAATGATAATTCTACAGTGACGCATTCGAAGAGTTCCTCAACAGTTAAACACATATCAGTTACAATACTACAGCTGATATTTTTGTCCACATACAGAGCCACACCTCCTCCTCTCTTATTTTTACGGTTGGTGCAAAACATTTCATACCCATTTAATTCAAACTCATTACTTGTATTCTCATTCATCCATGTCTCTGAAATACCTATAATATTAAATGGAGATTTGAACTGATTCAAATAGTCCTGGATATCATCAAAATGAGAGTATAGACTCCTGCTATTAAAATGTACTAGAGATATGTTTTTATCTTGCATAAATGTTTTATCAAATGTGACGTCAGTATAATATAAACAATCATTGTTGGTGTTTTGAGGAGCATTTCTATCTGGATCCATTTCGCTCATAAATCTTTGTGATTTGTAGTTGATGTGGTCTGAGAAACTGATCGATTCCAAATTGTGGGAGTTTATCAAATCTTCATTCTCCTCTATTTCAGAGGAGAATTCACTATCAGAACTATCCATATAGTGTTATTTCAGAAACATGAAAGGAAGAAGAGGGTGTGTGATCATGGTCAGATAAATCATTCCTCTGTTCATGAAACATGAACAAGAGAAGAGGGCATATGTTCAAAGACTGTGGGCCACAGACACACAACACAAACATGCACACAACTGGACCATTCAAGCAAACACATAAACAATCTCTCATCCACACACACACAAACATACACTCGTACACTGCAGGCAATAAAATAAACATGGAAAACAAAAAAACAAAACAAAACAAAAAGCTCCCCCCAAGAGCTACTAAATATCCAATTGCAAAAGTAAAAAACTAAAGAAGTAATATTAACAAAAATATGCACACACATACACATACACATATATACATATATATACACATGCATATCATACATGCATGAGGTGTGGAAAGTATCACATATTTAATATGGAACAACTTCAAAATGCAAAATAGTTTCCTAAATAATTCCCATTCATCACACCATATGCATAGTTAGGTTCGGATATCAAATAGAAACAAATAAAAATAAAACTCTTATGTATCTTCTGTGTACAAAATAATATTGTGGTTTAGTGAAAAACAGAAAAAAGAAAAAAACAGTCACGTGGCAACATGACGCGTCAACAACCCAGGAAGTAAACAGATCCATGCCTGTCTCCTGCTCAGAAGCACTGCGATGAAAAAGTCTCATTGAAGAAAAATCTAACAAAAATAGTCTTACCAAGTGTCGTATGTCCATTTCATCATAGAACCACTTTAAAACCCAGGAAACATTTCACCCTTTTTAGAGCCTCTCCGTTTTAGTCTCCAGAAGTTTCTTTACTAGATTTGTTGCTTATCGCTATTTTGAAAAAGAGTATCTGGCATAGTTGGCATCCATCTTGCTCTGTCTCCTTATTCTCTGTCAGACCAAATGCTTTTGAATTTTTTTTTTATCAAGCTCATTTACACAGATGGTCCCATTGTAATGTGTTTATGAACAAGTACGGACAGGGAGCATCAAATATATTTGTGATGTTCCAAAAGTTTTTTAGCGGGACACACACATTACAGGTAATTCAAGTCTATTAACACCAATGAATAATAAACTATTACCTTGGGCACAGACAGTATTTAAATATTTTTTGCAATTAATTAATTGTATTCATCTTCCTCAGTGTCGGCTGAGGAAGATTTCTAGCACTTAAAACACAAACAAACACAAATAATAAGATCATAGCTCAAAAACATTTCCAGTCTGATCAAGCTGCTTTAGGATGGACTGGACAGAAATTGAAAACATAGCAATTACATGTTCTGCACGTATTTGGGACCCTCTGCACCACTTTATGCATACTGTACCTAATGTTGAGTGAATTGTTACCACATGCCAAGGTATCAATCTTATATATGTGGAAATGCTGTCATTATGTGTTTTATTGCCATTAAAAACACAATTGTTTGTGTTAAATATTATATTTTGATTGATTAATACCTTAATGTTTAATGCTAATATTTACGATGCTGAAGTGTTTGATGCTTGTGTTTGCAGTTATTTGGTGGTTTAGTATGGATCCTGGTGGCTTCCTCCAATGTTCCCGTTCCTTTGCTGCAAGACTGGGTCATGTGTGTCTGTCATTGCCTTCTTCCTCTCCTCCGCCTACCTCACCTTACTCATCACCGGCCTGGCAGACCGCATCAATACTGATTGGAACTTTTTGGTAAGTAGTATATCATTCTCTCAGATCCAGTATCTCTCAAAATGGAGCACATTTGATACATTCTCAGAGGACAGTGTTTCCTACAGGACTGCAATATATCTGTGGTGGTGGGTTAAAGGAGGTTACATTATGTCATCATCTAATTTGCATGTCATTTTTAGGGATCTGTGGAAGACAAAAAGTGAGCAACATGAAAAGCAAAATGTGTTTATAAACACAAATTTACTTTATTTTGTAATTTTTTTATGACACATCTGCTGCTCTTTATAAGGAGTGATACTAGCTTTTTTGAAAAAGACAATCTAAAAATGATCTGAATAGTTGTTAAATATATGAATATATCAGTTATGAGGCCATCTACTGTATGGATTTGTTACGACAAGCTACATTCACAGACAGTCCTTTTATAATGTGTTTATGAGCGAAGTCAGACCGGTAGTAGCGCCAAATCTATTTGTAGCTGTCAAATGTATTTGTGGCGGGCACAAAATAAAGCAATAAATTAATGTATGTATTTGTTGGAATAATTGTTTGTAAGTTATCACAAAAGAAACGTTGTATTATGAATGCTGTCTTTCGAGGCCTAACAAGAGGAAGAAGGCTCGTAAAACTCCACTGTAATTTCAACACGGACAGATGGCAGGATCTGCTCAACTTCCAGAGGAACTCTCTTTGAAGTGTTAAACGAACTCTCTCTGAAGTATTTCACAAACTCTCTTCCAACTGTTTGGTGACCGAGGTCAACGCTGTTTACGACCCGCTGCCCTCTTGAAGTCACTGTGGTCAGGAGACGGGAGGGGTTATCCATTGTCCTCCAACACCTGCCCCAGCTGGATCCAGGAAGAGCCCAAGCCCGAGAAATCCTCTTCTTGGACTTCAAAGCGACCGAAAACAATGACTGTTTTACATACTCCCCATTCCTGCTGTGACATGTGTTGGTGCGTGAACATTGAAAATCTGAATAAAGGAGGTGACGAAAACCTTCTTCGTCAGAGCGTGGTGCAGGACTGTACAGAGAGTGCAGTGGTCATGTCTCTCCTCAATTGAGTCCAAATTGAATTCTGTCTCTGTTTGATTCCTTGCCTTTTGTCTTGTTTAACAGATGTCCTCAGTGTTTGAACGTGACATCTTATTGGTCCTTCGAGCCGGATTCCAACACGTCTGACGATTCCAGCATGAGTGAGTGAAACCAGAAAGACCATGGCAACCAAATCCTGATTGAGGAACTGCTTTTTCTTCATTTCGGGCTGGAATTGGAAAGACTGACGGAAAATCCGAGGACAAAAGGAAGGAAGGCAGAGAGCAGTGAGTACGTTTTAAATTGACGAAGAAAGAAACGACTAAGAAAAAGCGTGTGACGAGGGTTACGACGCATAGACAAACCCTGTAAATCCTAGGCTCTAACAGGTAAAAAAGGCCAAAATTACTGCAGGACGTCGGTGTCCGCGAAAACTGAAATACCCGAAATAAACTAAAAACTAAAATTCAAAAACTGAAGAGGCCAATATACTGCAGGTAAACGGAACCGCGAAAACTGACTGTCCTGAGAGAAAAAAAAAATAATTAACAATCAAAGTAACTCAGCATGACTGTTAAAAGACGACACCAATTAGTCATGTTGTCAGCGTATGCCATTGGTGGTAAGATCGCTGCAAATGTGTTTGTTTGTTTGTTAATGTGTGTTTAAGTGTGTATCTTTCCAGGTACAAATTGTGTAAAAACCCCAGAGGTTCAAATAAAAATAGAAATAGGTTAAAAGAAAAAGCAAATAGGAGAAAAATCTCAAAGAGCTAAAATGAGACAAAAGTAAAAATAGATGAAGAAATGGGGAAAAATCAATAAGAAGAATTAATGCAAAATGGAATAAACTAATGTGTATGACAGAGATAATGGGGGTATTGAAATAAGAGATGAAGAAAAGGTAGACTGAAGATATACATGTATGTTTGGATATATAAAGAATGCTTTTATATATACAAATATATATATGTATAATTAAATAATGGAACAAATAAAAACCTAGATTAATAACTATAATAAGAGTTGAGATGTATAGTACGATAAAATGATAAAGTGGGTTACATGTTTATTAGCTGAGGAAAGAAGAGAGAAAAAAGAAAAAAAAAAGAGAAATCTCTTCAAGTGTTGCTGACCTTTGCCCTTAAGAGTGCACTCACGCACTTACACACCACCATGTGTGTGTGTGTGCGTGGCGCAGTGGGGGAGGTGTGAAAGTGAATTTATTACATGTAAGTTTAAAGTAGGTTTAACTTTAAAGTGTAGTATAACATTCTTAAGTTAGATTATGTTTTAGACATTTGCAACACCATACATCTGAGTGTTGAGCTAAGATAAGATAAGGACATAACATAGAATAAATAAGGAGGTATGGCAATCAGGAAAACTATCAGCTAGCGATAGACAACTGTTTGCTTTGAATATTGTTGAATAATAATTGCAAATAAAAAATATAAACAATGGGAAGAATGTAAATTCAGAGTTTAAAAGTATAGATTAAGTGACGTATAGACAGTTAAGTGAGTTTAAAACATTACTTAAAAAATACATAAAGTAATATGTATAACATTTGAATTAGGAGGAAAAATAACATTAGCGTTATTAAATCATCTACATAGTGAAAGACACAAAATAAGCAAAATAAAAGTACAATTATGCAAAAGAGAAGTAAAGAATCTAGGACGTTCTCTAAACAAAAATGGACGCACTATTGTGGAAAATAGAAAACCAAAGTACTACAAGTACAAAAACCACAAATAAAGAAGCAAATGAGGTAGTTTCTAGGATTAACTAATTATTGTAGAAGTTGGATACCAAATTATGCTGAAATAGTAGCTCCTTTAAGTAAATTAATGAAAAAATTAAATCATCTGTAGAGTGGAATTCAGAAGCTAAAGCAGCATTCTGTGAAATAAAAATAGAACAGAATGTGCGATTGTTACAGTAACGAAAATTTTGAAAGCTATCAAATGACCATCAAATTGCTCAATGCAAGCGGCAGAACTAGAAGCACTAATAGAAGCATGTAAAGTAATGAAAGATCAAAAGGTCACAATATATATAAAGATAGCCAAAATATAGGAATGATAAAGTCAACAGGAAAATCTGTAACACATTGGAGAACTGATCAAAAAAATTAAAAAAAAGAGAGAGAAAAAAGAATTAGTAGAAGCAGTACAGCTACCAGCTAAAATAGTAATATACAAAAGTGCGACACACACCAAAGGAACAGACACAGTATCAATAGGAAATGTGTTTGCTGACAAAACAGCAAAACAAGCAACAGAAAAGGAAATACAAATTTCAAACGACAAACTAGTGACATGAATAATGATATACTAAAAGATATGCAACAACAAAGTACTCCAAAAGAAAAAGATAAATGGATAAAAAAAAAAACGAAGTCACGTTGATCAAAGAAGACATCTATGTATGTCCAGACAATAAACTAATCTTACCAAAAAATCTATATAAATGGGTAGCAGTTTTGAGCCATGATTGAACTCATGGCTCAACAGGAGGGATATGAATACCCTTATACAGAAGTACCGTATTTTCCGCACTATAAGGCGCACCTAAAAACCACAAATGTTCTCAAAAGCTGACAGTGCGCCTTATAACCCGGTGCGCTTTATTACGATTCATTTTCATAAAGTTTCGATCTCGCAACTTCGGTAAACAGCCGCCATCTTTTTTCCCGGTAGAACAGGAAGCGCTTCTTCTTCTACGCAAGCAACCGCCAAGGAAAGCACCCGCCCCCATAGAACAGGAAGCGCTTCTTCTTCTACTGTAAGCAACCACCCGCCCCCGGAAGAAGAAGAAAAAACGCGCGGATATCACCGTACGTTTCATTTCCTGTTTACATCTGTAAAGACCACAAAATGGCTCCTACAAAGCGACAAGGATCCGGTTCATAAAAAGACGCAATCTCTCCATCCGCACACGGATTACTACCGTATTTCACAGCAACTGATATTCCTGTGAACCGCACTGTGGAACGGGAGCACGTACGGTGAATATTCGCACCACAGGGAATGAGAAGTCATCCTTCACTGCGGTTCTAGCTTGCCATGCTAACTTCCACCCATGGTGATATTCAAAAGGAAGACCTTGCCAAAAGAGACCTTTCCAGCCGGCGTCATCATAAAAGCTAACTCGAAGGGATGGATGGATGAAGAAAAGATGAGCGAGTGGTTAAGGGAAGTTTACGCGAAGAGGCCGGGTGGCTTTTTTCACACAGCTCCGAAGGCGAACACACCTTCACTAAGACGGGCAGACAGCGCCGGACGACATACGCCAACATTTGCCAGTGGATCGTAAATGCCTGGGCAGATATTTCGGTCACAACTGTGGTCCGAGCTTTCCGGAAGGCAGGATTCACAGAACTGCTGGACAACAACAGCGACACTGACTCCGATTACTTCGACGAGACGGAACCGGCCATTTTGTATCCCACGCTTGCGCAACTTTTCAATTCGGACACCGAAGACGAAGAATTCGAAGGATTTACGAATGAAGAATAACTTCAGAAGGTGAGCGCTATGTTTATTTTGTGTGTTGTGACATTAACGTTCGAGCAACATTGTGTTGCTATTGCTCTACACCATTTTGAATTTTACTATGTTTGTGATTGCACATTTGCGTACATTTTGGGACAGAGTTGTTAGAACGCTGGTTTTCAATATATTATTAAAGTTTGACTGAACTATCTGACTGTTTTTTTGACATTGCCTTTAGCGCAGCGTAGGCGCGGCTTATAATCCGGGGCGGCTTATTGGTGGACAAAGTTATGAAATATGTAATTCATTGAAGGTGCGGCTAATAATCCGGTGCGCCTTATAGTGCGGAAAATACGGTACTATACTTCCTATAGTTTAATTCTTATAAAAAAAAAATTGTATAAAACATCTAGGCAATTAACTAAATAAGAGTGAAGGAAAACATTATTGTCTGGTCATAGTAGATGCATTTTCAAAGTAGGTAGAAATATTTCCTAAAGGAAAAGCAGATGTGCTGACAGTAGCAAAAGCATTATGCAAATATTTAGTAAAAATGTACATTAACATTACAAGTACAACAGGACTAACCATTTGAAAGATAGTGGAAAGACCAAGCTAAATACACTTAGCACATAGTAAAAAGGTCATATAATGGGAAAAAGTATTTGGGATTGTATTTAAAAAGGTCATATAATGGAAAAAAACAAGTATTTGGAATTGTATTTGTGTTATCAAAGGGACATGTTAACTAGCACACTACAAATTCCACTGTGTCATAGTTGTAAACATACCATTTGATGGTGTGTCAAAGTTTGATAATAATTGGTTCCTGTTTTGGTAATTAATTTGTTCCTTATGGCGGAGCAAGTGGGAAAGGCTACAAAAACTGATTGTGTTGTATGTATAAGCCCAGACAATTACTCAAGATGAGTCAAAAAAAAAGTTGAATTGAAGTAATGAGCAAAACAAAATTGACCCTGTAGCTAAAGAGACAAAACAGAAACCAATATTTGATAAATATGTGAAAAAGCTAATTATACCTGCATTAACATGCAAGGCTCTGTACAACAGTTAGGAAACGTATCATCAGATAACTGCATACACATAGTAAATGTATCAATATTTGTACAAGAATTGTTAACACGCCTTAACAGTTTGATATCTGAACATTGGAAAATAACTAGACATGATGTAAACTGGCAAAGTGTTGTAGATCCAACTTATATTGATGGGTGTCCAAAGAAGTATATCTGACGACTATAAATTGGTAAATCAAGTTGCAGCTGGATTTGAATCATACGTCTACTGGTGGTGTACGATTAACAAGAATGTTGACAGAATAAACTATGCCCACTACAACGTACAGAGATTGGGAAATTGGACACAGGCCGGACTTGAAGCCGTCGCTAATCAACTCGCCACCGCCACCTTCATTATGGCTTTCAAAACCGTATGGCGCTAGACATGTTGTTAGCGGAAAGAGGGGGTGTGTGCGCAATATTTGGTGAACAGTGTTGCACGTTCATACCAAACAACACCGATGCAGAAGGTAGCCTGACCAAAGCACTGGAAGGCCTTCACACCCTCAACGGTAAAATGAAAGAGCACTCAGGCATAGATACATCTATGTGGGATGGGTGGATGGACGTGTTTGGCAAATACAAGTCTTTGGTATCTGGTATCTATGGCCGTGTTCAGCAATAATGACGTTGTGTGGATGTTGTTGTATTCCCTGTCTGTTCTCTGTTTAACCGTCTGATTACCACAGCGATTAGCCCAGCAGATGATAAAGCTGTTCAGATGTACTTCCTGGTGGACGACAAGGAAGATGAATCTGAAGACGAGGATACCTACCAGGATGGTGTTCCTGATTTATTTCCAGAAATGTCATAAATATGAGGAAAAATGTATGTTCAATTCTGAGTGTAAACATAACTTTGTCGTAAGGAAATTAACCATTAACTGAAAATTGCAAGAAGAAGTTATTAGGGATAAGGAGATTATGGGAACGTTTTTGCGATAAACAGGAGGGAATTGTTGGAATAATTGTTTGTAAGTTATCACAAAAGAAACGTTGTATTATGAATGCTGTCTTTCGAGGCCTAACAAGAGGAAGAAGGCTCGTAAAACTCCACTGTGATTTCAACACGGACAGATGGCAGGATCTGCTCAACTTCCAGAGGAACTCTCTTTGAAGTGTTAAACGAACTCTCTCTGAAGTATTTCACAAACTCTCTTCCAACTGTTTGGTGACCGAGGTCAACGCTGTTTATGACCCGCTGCCCTCTTGAAGTCACTGTGGTCAGGAGACGGGAGGGGTTATCCATTGTCCTCCAACACCTGCCCCAGCTGGATCCAGGAAGAGCCCAAGCCCGAGAAATCCTCTTCCCTTTGAACTTCAAAGCGACCGAAAACAATGACTGTTTTACATACTCCCCATTCCTGCTGTGACATGTGTTGGTGCGTGAACATTGAACATCTGAATAAAGGAGGTGACGAAAACCTTCTTCGTCAGAGCGTGGTGCAGGACTGTACAGAGAGTGCAGTGGCCATGTCTCTCCTCAATTGAGTCCAAATTGAATTCTGTCTCTGTTTGATTCCTTGCCTTTTGTCTTGTTTAACAGATGTCCTCAGTGTTTGAACGTGACAGTATTTCACAATGATTGTGAACAACAGGCAAAATTCCAAAAAAGTGCAGTTCCCCTTTAAATTGCATAACTGAAAATGACTCTAAGCCCATAACATTACTCACTATACTGTAGAGCTGCAGCTATCGAATATTTTAGTAATTGAGTATTCTATCGAATATCCAGATCTATTAATCGAGTAATCGAATAAATCTTGATTTTGCTCGATTTTTTTTTAGTTTGTTTTTTTTGTCCTGTCCAGCTTCTCAGGCAAATCATATTGTTGATGTAGATGCCCATATCGGCTGTACAAATTGACTTTACAAAAGAGAAGTGTGGGATACTTCTCATGTTGCCTTATTTGTATTTTGACTTCATTAAATTGATTTAAATTATTATTTGGTGCAGCCGGACCGAAGCAATATTTTTGCTTAATTGAGGTTTAATTATACATGTTAAGATGTGCCCTCAATTATTGAGTTTCACCTAATTGTCTTTTATTTCCTAAACACCTGTTTTCATTACTGAAAGCTGACACGCACAGCTGAAATGCGTCCGTGGTTGATTGTGCCAATTTATTAGCACAAATTGATTGTGCTAATAAAAACAGGTGCGCTCACAGCCCTATGTGCTGTGTGGTGTGACTGCATAAACATGCGTGCGTTTTTGATGATTATTATACGGTGCCGTTTAAATGGTGGTTTCTCCACACAAATCCGCTGAGCTGTTTTCAACCTGCCAACAATAAACAATATAAAAAGACAAACCACTTAGGAATGACGACAACAGTTTTAAATTTTAAGAATCAATGTTAATTTTGCCATCATAACATGCTTGAGATGAAAACACATTTATATAAAATTAGTTCAAAATTAATATTCCCTGAGAAAGTTAAAATAAAACTATATTGTTAGTATCAAAAATAAAACAATAAGAACAGTTTTCATTATATCAAACATAAAAAGTGGATTAGGTAGTGCCTTTAATACTGCATTTGAAATGTGCAACCAGTGGTGAGTCACCACCAAGCAAAAACCGCGCATGCTCAGAAAAGTAGCGTCAGATTTACCGCCGGTCCGAGCACCCACTGGCAGAAATGTAGATCGGCGCCTATGCTATAGAGACTATAGTGGGTGGAAGTGCAAGCTATCCAAGTAGAATGTGTTTGCATGACTTGAATAACTTTGCACGACTACTTTCGCATGGTTACTAATGAAAGGCTAGTTGAACACGACAGCTCGGATAGCGTTGTTAGTTTTCAACATCTTTTGGCGGCATTTGATGACATCATGGGAGTGAGAGAACACATGATGGTTATCATAATGAATAACATTTATTTTACTAACACAACTTTTGCCTTTACATTTGATAACAGATTACTTACCTCTACAGGTGCTACAGCATCGAACTTGTGCTATTATGGTATGCAAGCTACACTTAGCAATGTTTGCATACTACTGTGTTTTTCTTCGATTTTAGTGTGAAGTGTTCTCCCACCTTGGACAACTTTTGTCACTTCTTAATTCCCTCGTTTTGCTATGGCTCTTGTCCACTGCTTTCTGCGGCGTCTGCCATTGCGAGTTATGTCGGCGTAAAGGTTTCTAAACTCAAGCGTATTTAAAAGACCGTTGTTGTGCGGTGCAGGGGGCGTATGATCTGTGACGTAAACACGCTGTGCAATACCTAAACAGTCCATGCGAAACGAAACAAAACTAAAAGAGGCCGTAAAAAAAACTTAATGACACCTCGAGGCAGCAAAAATTCCTCGAATATATTTTGTAATCTAATTACTCGAGGAATCGTTTCAGCTCTACTATACTGTTGATAATAGCACATCCAGTGACAGGATTGTGTTATTTATCATAACTTCTTGCCTTGTATTAGTTCCACTTTTTTAAGATATCATCTTAATAGTTTGTGATCGGAATGAAGGCTGACAAGTTTCTTGACAAATGTCATTTTCATTCCAGTGCATAAAGGAACTAACAATATACCAGTATGAGCCAGTTCCCCAAACAGTAAAAGCTTATGCCAGGGATATCCAATAATAGATAATTAAATTGGCCTGGATTTTGGTGCATAGGTGATGACTAAGGATGTAACAATATGACATTTTTTAAAATACTGTTACTGTGACCCAAAACTATCATGGTATTGTTAAATGTGGTCAGAAAGTATTTACTCACACACATTTTATGAAAGAAAGAAGGAAGTAAACACACAATATACTTTCTTGGCAGAAGAAACAATATGTATTGTTCTGGCTTATTCAGAGCTATATTGTTTTAATTTGAGGGTTTAAATGTGTTTAGGTTCTTCCGTTTCAATTTTTAAAATAACGATGAACATGTCCGGTTTATGTGACATGATGCAAGTTCACTTCCTGTATTCCTCTGAGAATAGAGCTATCACGAATTAGCATTTAAGCTGGCTATTGAGCTATCATTCAAATTTTTTCAATTATCACAGTTATCAATAATATCATTTATCGTTACATCCCTAGCAGCGATGTAAAGAAAAACAAGCATTTTTTTAATGGTTTCTCTCTCTGATTTGGTCGTCCGCTTCTCCTCCTTTGCACTCATTTTCTTAGTTCTGATAGTTGGAGGGCAGGATGTCGATCTCTGCTCAACTGTGCACATCAACTGTCTAATCAAAACTTATGTTTGTTTCTTGTGCAAATTAATAGAGCACAACAACATGTGACAATATATTAACTCTTAAAGGCCTACTGAAACCCACTACTACCGACCAAGCAGTCTGATAGTTTATATATCAATGATGAAATCTTAACATTGCAAGACATGCCAATACGGCCGGGTTAGCTTACTAAAGTGCAATTTTAAATTTCACGCAAAATAACCTGCTGAAAACGTCTCGGTATGATGACGTCAGCGCATGACGTCACGGATTGTAGAGGACATTTTGGGACAGCATGGTGGCCAGCTATTAAGTCGTCTGTTTTCATCGCAAAATTCTACAGTATTCTGGACATCTGTGTTGGTGAATCTTTTGCAATTTGTTCAATGAACAATGGAGACAGCAAAGAAGAAAGCTTTAGGTGGGAAGCGGTGTATTGTGGCCGACTGCAGCAACACAAACACAGCCGGTGTTTCATTGTTTACATTCCCGGAAGATGACAGTCAAGCTTTACCATTGGCCTGTGGAGAACTGGGACGATGATATCGCAAGTTGGAAAAACTTATTTGGGTATTACCATTTAGTACTGTACTGTGCAATCTACTAATAAAAGTTTCAATCAATCAATCAATCAATCAGTTATAATTATTAATTATGATTAAAATCAAGCGTAAAATTACGAATTCAGTGTTAATATTTTAGTGGTACCCGGACCCCTCTCCAATTGGAAATGTTGGGCCCCGAGGTCGAAAAGGTTAAGTATTCCTGACGTAGCAGACCAGTTGTGTATGAGATTTTTTAAAGAGGTACTGCACTTTTTGGGGGAATTTGTTCTATCATTGATAATTCCTCTGTAAGAAAAAAACACATTTAATTATTTTTTGTATAGTATGGCAATGAAGCTCATGGGTGTTCTCTATTGCTGTGGTTCTCAAACTTTTTTCACCAAGTACCACCTCAGAAAAAATATTGGCTCTCCAAGAACCACCATAATGACCGACAATAAAATACAGTAGCGTAGTAGGCCAAAGTATTTATTAATACCAAGGCCGAGCTTTTATTTAACAAACATTTGACTAGGACTGGGCGATATATCGGATATACTCGATATATCGCGGGTTTGTCTCTGTGCGATATAGAAAATGACTATATTGTGAGTATTCGAGTATACGTTCTCACGCAGTGGCTTTTAGCTGCGGGCATTACGCTACAGGCGTTTCTCACTCTTTCTTGTCTCACCTTCGCACAGAGAGATAAAACAAGCGCACCTTGTATGTCACATACTGTCGCGAGTGCAATGTCGTACACTCTCGCCGAGCAGAGAGGTAGCGGCATGGGTAAAGTTAGCTGTGGTGCAAGCGGAGCGGTGCGAGTGGTAATACGAGAGAAAGAAGGTGCGAATCTGGTAACAAATGATGAAAAAGAAGAATTAATTCCCAAGAAAAACAGCACGGGGTCCATCGTCTGCCAGTGGTTTGGCTTCAAGCGGGAATATGTTGAACAGAATACCGTAATATGTCAAGTATGTGGCAAAAGCGATGCTACAAAAAGTAGCAGCACTACTAATTTGCAGCATAATTTGAAAAGTCACCCGCTAGAGACTGAAGAGTGCTTGAAACTCCGCATGTCAACATCTCCGACCAATGCCACACCAACAAGATGCACTGACCCAATTGAGACTGGCGTCTTCCATTTCCAGATCATCACCGTATGAAAAAAATAGTCAACAACAGAAGGAGATAACGTCCGCATTAACCTACCACATAGCGAAGGACATACACTATTTGATTTCCTATTATGCAGCTAATTTTTATTTGACAGTTATTGAAATATCTTGTGTGACATCATGCACAAAAGTCCACTTTATTTGTTTTAAACTATTGTAGTGGCGTTCTGTACAAAAAGTGCACTTTAATTTAGTGTTGTTTTTATGTCATCTTAGTGACATCATGCACAAAAGTGCACTAAAAGCTTGTTTTAAAATGTCTCTGACAATCTTGCACTTTCTGTTTTGGAAATTACATGAATGCTTGTGCCACTGCTTAATGACTGTTTAATAAAAACAGTTTTTGGTAAATTTGCTTAATTGTGATTTCCCTCTCTGCATGAAATTTTAAAATGAGCATATGTTAATGCAGTATGAAGTAGAATCATCATACTGCTGTGATTATGTGCATCAAGTGTTAATTCAAGGCTAAGGCAAAATATTGTGATATATATCGTGTATCGTGACATGGCCTAAAAATATCAAAATATTAATAAAAGCCCATATCGCCCAGCCCTATATTTGACCACTGTAACATTACACACAGTTTAGTAGCGCTGTGTTTGATTATAGGAAAATAAAACACTGTACTTTAATCAAATGAATATTTGGCGTACCACTAGTGGTACACTTACCACAGTTTGAGAATCCCTGCTCGATTGCATCCACAAAGCCCTCTAAAAAACATCCAAAAACTGCTAACTATATTCCATGTACATGTCGTGACTTGAATATTAACCAAGTACTGTATTAGCAATATTGTTATTAAAAGCGCTAAGTTTGAGAAACTACTTTTAGCAACGCTGTGATCACAGAGCGGTAACTAGCTTATTTAGCTATAATGACATACTGAGCCAATGAGCTGCTGCATCGCCTCTGAGTTGGTGAAAGTTGATTTTAGATTATAAATCATGCCTCTCACTTGTATAGCAGAAGGTTGTGGTCATGAACCGAAAAGTTGGTCAACTTTGACATTCAACTCACAGATCGTGATATATATTAGTGATTATATAATGATCCATCCAGCCATCCATTTTCTACCGCTTGTCCCTGATGTATTTATGTATTTAATTTTGTCTCATTTGACCCTCCATACTTTCCCTCGCCACACATTTAAAAGCTTTTTTCTTTTAATGTGGATGTTAGAATGATAGAATATCTAAAATGTAACTAATGTGTCATCAGTGAAGCCAAGATCTCTGACAAAATGTCACACACACACACACAAGCCAAAATTGATATTTACTTGATGTGTTGAATAGGAAGAAATGAACATTTTAAATGTTGCACTCTTATGCTTGGTGACTTCCTGTTATTGCATACAAGAAATTTAGAGTTTTGCTGACTCTTCTGTAATGTTCCCATCTTGAAAGATGGCTCTGCCACAGAGAATAAAGACAAGCCAAATGCCATCTTTGAATGTCCATGTAAAGTGGAGTCTTATTTGTTTTACACAAAAGTACAATATAGAGTTTATATTAAGGCTGGCTTAACATTAAACACCTATTACACATCATAACAACTTTTTCAGACTTCTCCTTTAAATTTATATCCATCCAAAAGGCGTGGCTACTGCTTTTTTCCCCGATTCAGCAGATGCCCAAACCTTCATAAAGCTGCTTTTGACGCAACACTTGTGAAACTTGTAGTGGGGTGACAAACAAGAGGGTGACTAAAGTGTGATTACAAATTGCACACATGTCAGTGACTTTTAACAGCAAGTCAGGGGTGATGAAAGCAGCTGGTTGGGACTTGATGGACTCGGATCATAAATCGGAATATGGAAAGAGACGATCAGGTAAGGATGCTGAAGATGTATTTAAAACTTACAACACATTGACATTGCTAATTGCTATTGTTTTTGTGTCACAGTGTGGTACATTGGAGTTGCAGCTGTGTGTTTGGGGCTGATCTGTCTTCTTCTACTGGTTATCATCATAGCTATGTTGGCCCAACGTGAGTACATGCCTTGACATGACTGCAAATCCAAACAACAATGCTAATGTGAGTGTGTGGCTGGCGGAAACGCTTGCATGCACTGCTAAAATAGATCAATACATGTTATTCAATCAATCAATCAATCAATGTTTACTTATATAGCCCTAAATCACGAGTGCCTCAAAGGGCTGCACAAGCCACAACGACATCCTATTGACCAGATTTATATAATAATAATAAATAGCTTTATTGTCTTCGAGAAGAAATTTGTCTTGGGCATCAAGACACAGCGTTTTACATACATACATAAATACATACATATATACATACATACATACATACATACATACATACAGTTCATCCGACAATACAGTGACGACAGTGAACAGTGTGCAGGTATATCAGATAGTTGGGATCACACATTACACTCCCGCCATATTGCACACCTCCCGTATTGCACTATCCCAATATGCACTCCTTATTCTGCATCCGGTAATTACAGTAGGTTTGTGTTGTTAAGTGCTTTGATTGCCAGTGGCACAAAGGAAAATCTATACCTGTTGAGTTTGTATGTTGTTGTTCTGTACCGTTTACCATTTCGCATCAACACAATTTCACTATGAAGTACTGTATGTGGTGTGGGTCACGGGTGACTTTAAGACCCTGCTTCCTCACTGACTTGTTGACTATTTCTTCAAGGGAAAAAGGGGGCTCCATGCCAATTATTTTACCAGACCTCTTGATAAGGTTTTGAAGTTGGGTTTTAAGTTTGACAGACAGATTTCCAAACCATGTGGAGATGCCATAACGGATGACTGATTCACAAAAAATATTATAAAAAATATGTATTTAATTAATTAGAATCAAAGTTTTGGAACGGCGTGGCTCAGAAACTTGAGGGTTCCTGGTTTGACTCCAGCTTCTACAATTCTAGTCACTGACGTTGTGTCCTTGGGCAAGACACCCAAAACCTTGCTCCTAGTGCCGCCCACACTAGTGTAAATGTAGCTTAAATGTAGATAATAGGTTTCTCAATTTAAGGCGCATTGAGTCACTAGAGAAAAAGTGCTATATGAGTTTGCCCTTTTTTTTTACAGATATCAGGCCAACACATCTTAAAGACACCGAACTGCCCATTAGTGTCGTGAAATCTGACAACCTGACTTCACAATGCTTCCACCTACAAGGCAAATACAGCACCTTGCTCGAAAGCAACAACCGGTTAGAGAACAATCTCTGTTCTCTGACTAAAGAGAAGGACAATGTCACAGGGGAGCGGGACACCCTTCGAAATGAGCGAGACATTCTCCAAAGAGAGCGAAGCACCCTCCAGAGTGAAAGTGACACCCTCAAACATCAGCGAGACACCTTCAGGACTGAGCGAGACACCCTGCAAAATGAGCAAGAAGCCATCGACAAGGAGCGTGACATCTTACAGAGAGAACAAGAAACCCAGCAAAACGAGCGAGAAACCCTTAAAAGTGAGCGAGACGCTCTTACGAGTGAGAAAGAATCCCTCCAAAATGACAGAGAGACCCTCCAAAATGAGAAAGAAACCCTCAAAAAGGAGCGAGACACTCTCGAGGTTGAGAAAGTATCCCTCCAAAACGAGAGAGGCACTCTCCAAAATGAGAGAGGTACTCTCCAAAATGAGCGAAACACCCTCCAAAATGAGAAAGACGTCGTCCAAAACGAACGAGCCACTCTCCAAAAGGAGCGAGACACCCTCCAAAACGAGCGAGACACCCTGCGAAATGAGAAGAATACCCTCCTGAACGAGCGAGACACCGTCATGAAAGAGCGGGACTCCCTGAGAGACGAGCGAGACCATCTGAGGCTGGTGTCCAGCAATCTGACCAAAGCGTTGGAGTTCCTGCAGAGTCGATTCGACACTGCGGTAGAAAGTCGCGATGGCTTGAAGGAGGAGGCCAAAGAGTTGAATAATAACAGAACAGGTGAGGCATGCACAGAGACAACAAGTTCAGACCTGTAAGATAATAAGGAGGTACAAACGTATTTGATCTCACAGGGAATTGTTCAGAAAAGATCAGTCCTTGAAATATGAAACACATTCATATTTACTTAAATTCCCAAGTAAAGCTTGATCTGTATTTTTTAAACATTTCTTGCTCCTGATGGTAAGTATTTTTCAAGTTCTATCAACACCACTTTGTATTTGTTTATTCAAGTAAAGCATTGGCTTGACAAACTAAAAGATGCCTTGGGGGTCTTTTGGTATAAATTAGGCATGTTCAAACTTTTGTCTTCCACAGAGGGCCTCATACAAAAACATTTAAGGTTTTTAATATCCTTTCTTTATTGTTTGTTAACCAGCATGGAGAGGTGGGTGTAGAGCAGTGTCAGGGAAACGGTGTTACTAACGCTTATACTTTTACTTTCATTACTTTTACTTAGCCCCCTTCTACACTAAGCCGGAAGGTAATCCAGGGTAAATCCCACCTAACCTTATCCTTGTCCACACACACACACAATGGTCATTTAAGACCCCCCACCCCTGTCCGTCCGCCGGCGCAACGTGACCTAGTACGCATGCGTGGAAAATGTGCACGTCATAGTCACTTCCAGTGTTGCTTTGTGTGCATGTTCTTAAATTTAACTTATCTGAACAATATCCTATTGTAGTGAATCACACCTGAGCCATCATGAAGTAATCAAATCTTTAATGGACACGTGAAAGTAAACAACGTGATAAAGAACATTTTACATCAATCAATCTAGGGATCTAGATATCTGGTCAGGACACTCCTCTCCCTTTTGCTTTCACCTTCATTGTCCATTAGTTTTTGGTGACTTTATATACTCTGGACCTAGACGTTGAGTCCGCGACATACATGGCGGACAATAACTGATACAGTCTGCTTTGCCAGTCCAAATGCATTAGATGTTTTCCGTAGTTTTCTCTCGACGGCCAGGTAATACAAAGCACACGCTACCTTTTTTATCACATCCACGGGAGCCCGCATTCTCATTGACTCTCCTTCGACTAATGGACAAAGTTTTTCGGAAAATGGAATCACAGCTCACCCGGACATTCGAAAGTTCTCTTGCCGTCTGAGATGTGTTGTATCCGAAATAGCTGCAATCACGCGTTTTCTTCTCTTAAGGTATTCATGTGTGATTTCCACAAGCGTCTGTACATTTAGAAGAATGACAAACACAGGCATGTCTGGATGACTCGCCTCCGTCTTTCCTGTGGTTAGCTCCGGTTGTTATGAAGCTGGTTGTGGCGCGTTCTTTCTGACGTCACTTCCTCTCTGAACTCAGTTTGTAAACGATCAATGAGTCCATACAAAGCTAAGAACGAAGATTCAAGAAATACAGGGCGCACTTACCCGTGTAAAAAATTATCCAAGGGGAATCTTAAACGATGGTTTAGTGTGGCTGAAACGGGGCTTAGGCTAAATAAACGTTCGTTTAAGGGGTTATCCGGCTTAGTGTAGACATAGCCTTAGGTTACCGACACGTTTGATGTAAGGCAGCACATTACTTTTGATGTAGTTGGATGTCAACAAGACAGCGTCAGAAGCACAGCAAGGTCAATGCAGGAAGTAACTTTTTACTAATGAAAGCAACAACCAGCACCACACTAAAATGAACTTGATATTAACTAGGAAGAGGCACCATCACACAGCAAACAATGTGTAGGTTAATTACACACACTTGTACTACTACTACTACTAAGAGGGAATTAGTAATTGAAGCGACAAGCTTGCAATAGTACAATACCCCGTTTGTGGACAAGGAAACTACAGCCACGGAAGCACAGTCAATCTCTAACTAGCGCTAACACAATCCAGTGAAAAGATTCAACAGAGCTGCCAAAACTGCCGCTGCTAAGCTAACAAACACAGCTGAGGTAAAAAGCTGCTCTGAGCGTGCTTTTGCTGACATCCCTCGTCACTTGGCACTGTTTTTTTGTAAGGAAAGGAGTAACTCTAACTAATTACTTTTTAAAGGTAATTTTCAGAACACTGGTATAGAGTAGGCAAATATTGTACTCAAGAAAGAGTACCGTTAATTTAGCACAGGGGTATTCAACAGGGTGTCCGTGACCTCCAGGGGTCTGCAGAGGTACTGCAGGGGGGGTTGATTCGACTTCTAAAAAAAATTAACTACCGTATATTCCCCATGCAATTTTTTCACAAATGTAAATACCTCTAAATCAGTGGTTCTTAACCTGGGTTCAATCGAACCCTTGGGGTTCGGTGAGTCGGGTTTAGGGGTTCGGGGGACGTCAAAACACACCCGACTCATCGTGTAAATAAAAACTTCTCCCTATCGACGTATTACGGATATGGCAACAGCAGAAGTCAGACAGATTTGCAGGTGTGTAATTTGTTGTGAGTTTATGCACTGTGTTGGTTTTGTTGTTTGAACAAGGTGATGTTCATGCACGGTTCATTTTGTGCACCAGTAAAACAAACATGGTAACACTTTAGTATGGGGAACATATTCACCATTAATTAATTGCTTACTAACATGCAAATTAGTAACATATTTGCTCTTAACTAGTCATTATTAAGTATGTATTAATGCCTTATTCGGCATGGCCTTATTATAACCCTAACCCTCTAACCCTGGCTCTAACCCTAACCCTAACCAAATAACTCTAAATTAAGTCTTTGTTACTTAGAATATGTTCCCCATACTAAAGTGTTACCAAAAACATATAACTTTGTCTTGAATTTGAAAAAAAATAACATTTTATTTTTCACTAAAGAAGGGTTCGGTGAATGCACATATGAAACTGGTGGGGTTCGGTACCTCCAACAAGGTTAAGAACCACTGCTCTAAATACACATTAACATTGATCCAACTCATTCTAGTAGTTTAGAAATACCAGACACACGTACCTATTTCCCTAATATATTTTTTAAATAAGAAGATAGCAAGCACTTAGAGCTGTAGTTGCCAGCTAGCGATTAGCGGGCCAATTGTTAGTTAGCGTTTAGCGCGCTATATGTCTACTAGCAAAAGTTGTCAGCTAGCAATACGTGCGCTAGTTGCCAGCTAGCTATTAGCCGCTCTAAACTATATTATTTCAATATCTTAGTATTGGACTATAACAAGGTACATTCAGGAGCAGTTTCATTTAAAACACAATTGTATATACGATACCGTATATAAGGAAGTGGTTCCCGCTCCTTCTCTCAGTTTGGGGCTCCTTGGCCTAAAATTCATTGAAGACCCCTGCTTCAGAGTAAAGTGACTCAAGTAAAAGTAAAAAGTAGTCATCACTTGAGTCAGTGCTTAGTGAAAAAAAACTACTCAAGTACTTAGTAACAGCTGGGTAACTTCTATGAAAAAAACTACTCAAGTACTTAGTAACAGCTGGGTAACTTCTAATTTGTTTAGTAGCTATTTTCTAATGATACTTGCACTACAACTGTAGTGTGTGTGTGTGTGTGTGTGTGTGTGTGTGTATGTGTGTGTGTGTGTGTGTGTGTGTGTGTGTGTGTGTGTGTGTGCGTGCGTGCGCCTTTGTGCGTGCGTGCGCCTGACCATCTCGTTCCACTGTCGCGAAAGTGAGGCTCATCACAATGTAATGATAAAAATACCACAACAGAGACCCCGGACTGTTGAACAACTTAAGCTGTACATCAAGCAAGAATGGGAAAGAATTCCACCTGAAAAGCTTCAAAAATTGGTGTCCTCAGGTCCCAAACGTTTACTGAGTTTCGTTAAAAGGAAAGGCCATGTTACACAATGGTAAAAATGCCCCTGTGCCAACTTTTTTTCAATGTGTTGCTGCCATTAAATTCTAAATTAATGATTATTTGGAAAAAAAAAATAAAATTCTCAGTTCGAACATTAAATAACTGGTCTTTGCAGTGTATTCAATTAAATATAAGTTGAAAAGGATTTGCAAATCATTGTATTCTGTTTTTATTTACGAATTACACAACGTGCCAACTTCACTGGTTTTGTGTTTTGTATTATATCCTCAAACTACGGCTCGGTTAACACGAAGATATCATATCAGTTTTACACTTGATTTAATCGCCATCAGTCCTCCATTCTTCTTCTACGGTGTTTTTTCAGTCCAGTAAAACTCCTTCCAGGTAAACTTGTTAAAAGCCCCGCCCACAGCACCCGCCCCTCGCGCTGAAAAACTGCCATTAGTTTAAAACCGTAAAAAAAAGAAGTGATAACCGAAAAAAGAGAAACAAAACCATAAAAAAGAGAAACGATCATAAAAACTTTTGAAACCCACAAAAACAATAAAAGTGTACAAAAATATGAAAATTGGCATTGAAAACATCAATCAAAAAATGTTTTTCAATATTTTGTATTAATTTTTTGTCAAAACTTGTTTCGGTGCCAATACAACTTTTTCTATAATGTAAAAAAAAAAATGTCGATACCAAATCTTACTGGTAGAGTTCTGGCTCCATAATATGAAAATAATAATACAGTAAAAAAATACTTTTGGCTGCTGACGTACGCGCACAACGAGTAAGCGCGGAGACGGTTTACAACACGGTGCTGTTTCGCTTACAATACCAATGTCACTTTAGCTTGATTCATGAGCAGGTCACGGAATGAAAAAGGAGAGTTGTTGTCAGTTTTTGGATATTTTTTTAGAACACTTAAAAGGGCGGAATAGATTGCATTGTTAGCCACCTTCTACTAGCCGTTTTTCACTATTTAGAATGCACATAAAAGGAAAAGACATGTGTTCTTATCTCACATAAGGATTGTGAATGATGCCCAAAATTCACCAAAAATGCAGTTTTCCTTTAACACCATGTCAAAGTTGAGAGAAGAAAAGATCAATTATGATATATATATATATATATATATATATATATATATATATATATATATATATATATACAGTGTTTCCCACAGGACAGGCATCTATTTGCGGTGGTGTGGCCGGCCGGCCGGGGGGGGGGTTTGGGCGGCGATGACCAAGAAGAACGCGAAGTTGGAATAAAGTTTTGCATTCCGCCCGATTGTAGCTGAGATAGGCTCCAGCGCCCCCCGCGACCCCAAAGGGAATAAGCGGTAGAAAATGGATGGATGGATGGAGTTTGCATGTCACTATAAAGTTATATAAGCCTTGCTTGTTCAATATTTAATGCAAAACTTGTTTGGGTCCCTATTAAAAGGTTAATTTGTTCAACCTTGGCCCGCGGCTTTGTCAATTTTACATTTTGGCTCACTCTGTATTTGAGTTTGACACCCCTGGTATACACCGTTTTGATAATACCTCCTGTGGTCTGGACTGTAGGCCTACCTCCTCTCCAAGTCGAGCCCTTTTCGGCCGTTGGAAATATTTTTCTATACTCATCTGTGTGAAGGAGTGAACATCCAACATTAGAATTTATTACTAACAACAGAACCGCTCTATGTACAGTGCCGTCTAACCTTAAGCGGCAGCAGCTCAACACATGCAGGAGCCAGTGCTCATGGCTTATATCTTACTAAAATCCTTCCCGTTGACTATTTACAACACTACACAGTATTTATTATTATTATTATTATCTATAATTACATTTAAATGGCATTGCATACATGTAAAATTAAATGCTATTTCACATTATTTGACCAGTAGCAGTTACACTCATCTGAACAGGTCAGCCACCTGTTTAAAGCCTAATCACAGTTGACATCTTGAAATGAAGGGCCTTTAATGGCCAAAACATTAACCTGGACAGCTTTTTAAGAGCTGCTTGGCTCAGATTTTATTCATTGCATTCACATGCTGCAATGGACAGTGGACAATTTGCTCCAGTATTAATGCAATATCTGAAGCACCGTCTCCACGTGTGTATATTGACAACAGGGTTATAACCTGGACACGTTAGCTCGTCGAATGAAAACACCTGACTGTTACTACGTGCGTCTGCCCCGCCCCCCGAGCAAACAGCGGCGATGTTAATAAAGCAGCGTCAGGCTGCTCACGTCGGTGAAACGCCAAGACGTCTTACCCTCGTATTTTCATCCGGTCGGTCCGTTCCGTCCTCTTCTTCTTCTTCTTCTTCATCTTCTGGCGCACCAGGTGAATTAATTGCTATTGGCGAGTTACAATGCATAGTAGGCTACCGCCACCTACTGCACCGGTGTTGTAACTACAAGCTCCATTCACAGACAGTCTCATTGCTTTTATGAGCGGTAGAGCGAGTCAAAAGCCGAAAAATCCATTTGTGGCGGACGTAATTCTATCGTGGCGGGCCGCCACAAATAAATGAATGTGTGGGAAACCCTGATATATATATATATATATATATATATATATATATATATATATATATATATATATATATATATAATTGATCTTTGTATAATTAATTAGTAGGTCTAAATGAGCACCAAGCTGGTGCTAATGCTAATACCATTGTATATGAGAAGCAGCTAAGCTAGTCCAGCACATGTTGTGTAAATAAAGAAGCTCGCCTGGGTTGTCATGGCGATGACAGAAACACATGCACACTTCCTATGAAGCTGCTGTTGTTGCATTGTGTTGTGTTAAATTGATCAAATAACAATGTGACCCTGCTCCCTATAGAAAAACTCTGTCCAGCTGACTGGGTCAAATTTCAGGAGAAATGCTACTACATCTCCAAGAATGGTAAAACTAGGTCGTGGCAAACAAGTCGAAGAGACTGTCAGGACCGAGGAGGCGACCTGGCCATCATCACCACAAAAGAAGAGCAGGAATTTGTCACCACTTACTACGACCGAATCTGGATCGGGCTGTCTGATTTAGATGTAGAGGGCAAGTGGAAGTGGGTGAACGGGCAAGAACTGGACTTTGAAGGATTCTGGCAGAAAGGGGAGCCCAATGACGTTAATGGATATGAGGACTGTGTTGAGATTTCACGTGGACGGGGATGGAACGATATGCCTTGTCGCGAACAATTGTCCTGGGTTTGTGAAGATTAACATTGACTTTGTGAGTCTGCTTCTCATGTTTGATTATACAGACGACACCATCTTTTTGTATCTACTGCATATCCATCAGGCATCTTCACCTTCATTTCTTTTCCAGCGGAACTTCGACCTACCCAATGTTTTCCCCCCCACACGAAATAAATGATTGTTTTCAGCTTTTTCAGAAAGTTGTGACAAACGGTGTAATGTTTTGAGGCTTCAATTTTTCAATGACATTGATTCAATTGGTGATTTTATGAATTAAACATGCACCTGGGGATAGGTTGATTGGCAACAATAAATTGGCCCTAGTGTGTGAATGTAAATGTGAATGTCGTCTGTCTATCTGTGTTGGCCCTGTGATGAGGTGGCGACTTGTCCAGGGTGTAGCCCGCCTTCCGCCCGAATGCAGCTGAGATAGGCTCCAGCACCCCCTGTGACCCCGAAACGGCCAAGCGGTAGAAAATGGATGGATCCCCTCTATATTTCAAGTGTTCCTTGTAACCTTCATCTAATAAAGCACATGATTGCAACAAAATATGTTTTACATGTTTTATACCACACCGACTTACAGTAAAAGTCGACTCTCAATGGCAGTAAAAGCATTGAGCTCATCGTCAAATTGCAGTACTGTTTTAATTCATTTTAACTAATAATAGAAATATATTTTTAAAGTTATACAAAGAAACACCACCTAAGTCTTCCTTCCTTATTCTCTTCTGTCTGCTCTGTCGTCCACAAGTTGCAGACATTCGCCATGTATGTTTTATGCTGGTCTATCGTAAACATCCATTTATGGTCCAACATATATACCCTCGCACATTAAGAGTATTTGTGAACTGTTGAACGTGATTTATAGCGCACGTTATTGTTGGTAAATGAGAAACAATGAATAGATTATTATCACACTTCAACATCTCTATCATGTAAACGCTGCCTCCTTACTTGGTCAGCATTGCAAATAAAAATATGTTCTTAATGGCCTTAATCTATATTAATAAATAAGTATATAAATTAATGTAAATTAAGAATTGAGGACGCCGCTGTGTTGCTAAATGTACATATACTACATTACCCAGAAGGCTTAGCACTGCAAATAAGAACCAGAAATAGGTCTGAGCAATGCCAGAGGACAACAATTGTGCTGTTTGAGCAACAACGAGGTAATACATTGTCACACGTTGTTTCTGCTTCGTCTGCTCAAGAAACAAACACAAGCTTTGATTAGACAGTTGACATGCGTGTTTGAACGCCCTTCAGAGACAAATTCCAGTAGCGAAAATGACGCTGATTGGCCAAAATGTGCGAGGAAGTTGCAGGCATTGGATAAAGTTGCGAGGACGAGCATAATTTAGCGGGAATTGGTTGAATTTGCGAAAATTGGCGCAATCGACACATTGCACATTCCTAAAGTGACTGGTAATACGTTTGTAGATCAACTATACAATGTTGGGTTGAACGGTGTACCGGTATAGTATAGGACCACGATACTAATGGATCATATTCGCCTCTTAAAAGTACCATGTCCCCAACCCTTCGCCTTACCACTACCGGTACCAAAATATTAATATCGGGACAACACTAATCTAATGTACTAATAAAGTATGAGTACAATGTTTTAACCCATGCGCTTGAAAGGCAACACCCTTCCCAAAAGGAAGTTAGTCATGTTTTACGTAGAAGCCAGAATGGGTGGTGTATACAGCTTTAGTTTTATTTCCTGTTCCATGATGGCCATCACTTTTCTCGTCTTTGGTTCGATATCATCAATTTTATGCTACTTCAGAGCAGATTTCCCGCCCCAAATTCCAAATTAGAAAACTTTAGCAATCGACTTTGTAGGTTCAACTGTACTTCAATATCTGTCTCTAATTATATTAGCAAAGTGTTATTTTTATATTGTGTATATACAGTCGCGATCAAAAGTTGACATCACATAAACAATGATAAGACCTTCTGGAGGAAAGTTCTGTGGTCAGATGAAACAAAAATGTTGCTATTTGGCCACAATACCCAGCAATATGTTTGGAGGAGAAAAGGTGAGGCCTTTAATCCCAGGAACACCATTTCTACCGTCAAGCATGGTGGTGGTAGTATTATGCTCTGGGCCTGTTTTGCTGCCAATGGAACTGGTGCTTTAAATGGGACAATGAAAAAGGAGGATTACCTCCAAATTCTTCAGGACAACCTAAAATCATCAGCCTGGATGTTGGGTCTTGGGCACAGTTGGGTGTTCCAACAGGACAATGACCCCAAATACACGTCAAAAGTGGTAAAGGAATGGCTAAATCAGGCTAGAATGAAGGTTTTAGAATGGCCTTCCCAAAGTCCTGTCCGTGTAGACAATGCTGAAGAAACAAGTCCATGTCAGAAAACCAACAAATTTAGCTGAACTGCAGCAATTTTGTCAAGAGGAGTGGTCAAAAATTCAACCAGAAGCTTGCTAGAAGCTTGTGGATGGCTACCAAAAGCCTCTTATCGCAGTGCAACTTGCCAAGGGACATGTAACCAAATATTAACATTGCTGTATGTATGTATACTTTTGACCCAGCAGATTTGGTCACATTTTCAGTAGACCCATAATAAATTCATAAAATAACCAAACTTCATGAATGTTTTTTTGTGACCAACAAGTATGTGCTCCAATCACTCTATCACAAAAAAATAAAAGAGTTGTAGAAATTATTGGAAATTCAAGACAGCTATGACATTATGTTCTCTACAAGTGTATGTAAACTTTTGATCGCGACTATATATGTGAGACAAATGACAAACTATGTTTACTAGAAGTGGGACTCTTTGGGCACCTCACAATTCGATTAGGATTCTTGGGGCAACGATTCGATTTCAGAATCAATTCTCAATTCAACACGATTCTTGTAATGTATTATTTTGTATGTATATTATGATAAAACCTTTTCAAAACAGGTTACAAGTTGCAATAGTTCCACTTGGCTGCTGACGTACGTACAACTTATTCACAAAGTGAAGGTCTGCAAAACGGCTTTTTAAAAATGTTTTTTTAATTTGTTTTTATTTTTTTACTGAATGTTAATCAGTCTAATCCAATAAAGTAGTGCAACTCCAACGCCAACCTAATACCAGCTTTACAATACTTATAATATTAATTTACAGAACAATTGAGAAGACGTACAAATGCAGTACTGTACTAAGCTAAAAAGAAAACAAAAACTGTATCAAAGCATATCAATAATAGTTGTTTAATGGTTTTAATTAAAAACTTGAAGCTTAGAAAGAAAGACAGAATGAACGGGAAAAAAAAGTAGGTTTTAGTGTATAAAGTGTTTTAAGAGCATAGCATAGGAAGTCTTTATAAGCGTTTGTAAAAGCTGTGTGCAGGGCTTATAAAGACTCTGAATGCATATAATATTCATAAAAATCTTTATATCAATAACATCCCAATAATGTTATTCAATGTATTCAATGGACATTTGTGTTACATGTCCTTTGTTTCTGTGTTGAGGTTTTGTCCATACAAAGGACTCACTGGGACTCACTGCTTTTTCACCACTTTGCCTGCTATTTCCTTCATACAGTATCTGATTGCTGTTAACAGTAATAAAGGTTTGCCAGCCTAGCAGTCCTGCTGTAAAAAACATTGCTGGTGTGCGATGAGAGGCACCGTCCTGTCGTTCATTGTAACGTCTCATCTCCTCCTCAACTCAACTGAGGCCAGAATGCTTTCAAGAGGTTATGTCAATATTGGTTTTTATATTCCAAATCCTAGCTAAACATTAACAGTGGCATGTTTCTTTTTTCTTTTAAGTGCTCTTTTCAATACAACAGCAAAGTAACTTTCCTAACCTTTAACTTTCCGTCTTGATGTGTTAAAAAAAATACAATAAAGTCAGTCAATGCCAAAGTCTTAACTCTTAACTTATGAATATATATTTACTTATTCAACTCCTTCAAAGTCCAAGTCAACCAGTAGCCACACCATTGTCCGCTTAGTTGTATTTATCCTTTGTCACTAATAAGTAATCAATAAATTCCACTCTTATCCTTATTTTCCCTCCTACATAAGCAATTGGTGATTGTTTTAACTCCATGTTTCAGTCACTTTTCTACCACAATTTCATGTTTTTCTATGATGATGTGGCAGACATACAGTACCAGTCAAAAGTTTAGAGACACTTTTGTCTTTTGACACTGTTAATAAACTACAAAAAAAAATGTCTTATTTATGAGTTGTTAAATTATTATTGCATCTATATCCAGTTTATTGTTGAAATACTAGCACTAAATGTTTTCCACAGAGGGCGGCGTACTGAAAGACTAACGGATGTAGGGGGGGCGATTTAATGCGTTGTTTTTTTTTGTACAGACTGAAATCATGAATTTGTATACACTTCAAGCAGTAGCTACATGTATATTTGACTTAAATGCTGTAAGTTGTGTGCTATGAATCGATACAACTTGATACTGTCATGTCTGTGTAATCATGTTTTGTTTTAGTCATGTTTTGTTTTGTTTAGTTATTGGACTATTTAGTTTATGGCTTTTCACTCCCTTGTCTTGTTTCCATGGTTACCCATTAGTTTCACCTGTTCCACGGTTGGACTCATTGTGCACTCTTGTTTGTCACCATAGCAACCCACTAGTTTTCACCTGTCACGTCACGCACCTGTTTCACGTTTTGAGTCACGCACCTGTTTTCACTAATCATGTCTGTAGTATTTAAGTTCATTGTATTCAGAGTGTCAGCCTGGCAACATCCGCATTTATGCTCTGCACACTATTTATCATCGAGCCATGTTCACAGTCCTATGCCACAGTAAGTGTTTTGTACCGTGTTCTGAGTTAATTGCCTTTGTGCTATAGTCTCTTTGGTTTCATAGTTTGTTCTCCGCCACTGTGCGCGCCTTTTGTTTGCTTCTTTTTTTTGTCCTTTGTTAGTGTAAAAAATAAAATATGTACTCACATTCCCGTCTCGCCTGAGCAAACTTTCCGTTGCCTTCTGGAAAAACTAAACCCAAGGACCAAGTCATGACAGATACTGTATGCGGTCTGCTGATATGACCATATGATCAAAACATTGTTCGGTACATTTCCCTAATAATGTAGTCTATCCAATTATGGTTTCCATAATGCCATAACATTAGAGACAAAAAAAAAATCCAATTTACATATGCTAAGAAAAAGCAGTCTGCTCTCAGCTTTGTTATAGGTGACAAAGTTTTTTTAATTTTAATTTTTAGCATTTTCATTGGTATTTTTTCTATTTTTATGCATGTTTGTTTTTATTTTTCTTCTTTTTGCTGTTGTTGTCTTTTACTTCTTTGTTTCTGTTTCTAGATTAAAAGCAAGCTGTGACCCACAAACAAATGGCTGCTCTTTGGACACCCCTCTCCAGTATTCACAAATTATATATATATATATATATATATATATATATATATATATATATATATATATATATATATATATATATATATATATATATATACATTCTTTATATTCTTTTTTTCCCAACAAAATGGAACTGCAATAATTATAACTGAATAATGATTGTTTTCTGGAAAAGTCACACGTGATCCATAGAGCCCCCCGTTTTGAATGAAGAACCACTTGTTAATGAATGACAGGTTGCTTCTTAAGAAATTCTACTAATGTAACGTATTTGTAGTCGCTTCCTGCCCCGTCACTAATAAGAATATAATGGCAAATATACCCATTGAGTCCCAGTGGATCCTGTGGTGCACGGCATTAGTTCTGGTAATGGGCGTTAATGCTAGGCGGAATGAAGTTAGAACGGTTTACAAATACAGTGAAACCTCGATTTACGAACCTCTCTATTTGCAAGCTTTACAAACTTTTAAGATCGAGCCAATTATCCCTCCGCGTACAAACTATGTCTCTGAAAAGACTACTTTTCGTTCAGTGGGGCCTCTTCCAAGAAAACACACACACACACACACGCACACACATACTTACACACACACACACACACACACACACACACACACACACACACACACACACACACACACACACACACACACACACACACACACACACACGTCCCCTGCCTTCTTCCCCTCTGTCTGCTCCTTTTCTCGTCACCTCCTCTTTTGCCATTGTTAATGTGAGTGGATTTTGCTTTTTTAAATGTTTATTATTGTAGCAATATGGTTGTTAAAGTTAAAGATTTTTGTGATTTCTGATCAATTTTAAGGCCACCAAAGGGACTTCTCTGTGTGTACATGTGTTGGCAGAGGAGCACATACAGGGAGAGCAGCTTGTCATTACTGTATTGTTTTGGCTTGTTATTAAATAATATGGGCAGCACGGTGCACAAGGGTTAGTGCGTGTGCCTCACAATACAAAGGTCATGGGTTCGATTCCTGGGCTCAGGGTCTTTCTGTGTGGAGTTTGCATGTTCTCCCTGTGACTGCATGGATTCCCTCTGGGTACTCCGGCTTCCTCCCACCTCCAAAGACATGCACCTGGGGATAGGTTGATTGGCAGCACTAAATTGACCCTAGTGTGTGAATGTGAGTGTGAATGTTGTCTGTCTGTGTTAGCCCTGCGATGAGGTGGCGACTTGTCCAGGGTGCCCCTAAAAGGGACAAGCGGTAGCAAATGGATGGTATGGATTAAATAATATGTTGATACTTCGCTCTCTGTTACGTTACTGTATGGCACTTTAAATTGTGTTTTAAGTGTACAAACCTTCACTATGGACTTTTGTTTAGGCTGGAACCCATTATTCATATTTACATTGTTTTTTATGGAGAAATTTGCTTCACCATACAGACTTTTCGATTTACGAACCCTGTTCAAGAACCTATTAAGTTATTTAATTGAGGTTCCACTGTATATGTTTTAAGGATGTTAATTTGTTACTTTGCACCAAAAACATACTGAAAATTGTATTTCCCATTCATTTGTTTTAGCACAAAATATGCATCAAATTAAATTCAAGTTAGGTATAAAGCAGGGGTAGGGAACCTATGGCTCTAGAACAGGGGTCACCAACCTTTTTGAAACCAAGAGCTACTTCTTGGGTACTGATGAATGCGAAGGGCTACCAGTTTCCATCCATCCATTTTCTACCGCCTATCTCAGCTACAATTCGGCGGAAGGCGGGGTACACCCTGGACAAGTCGCCACCTCATCGCAGGGCCTACCAGTTTGATACACACTTAAATAAATTGCCAGAAATAGCCAATTTGCTCAATTTACCTTTGACTCTATGTTATTATTAATAATTAATGATATTTATCTTTGTGGAAACACTGATCATCTTAATGATTTCTCACAATAAATATATATAGAAACAGATAAATACCAATATGTAACACTTTATTTTTATATTTTCTCTAAATGCACATTTTTCAAATTGAACATTTTCAAATGATCACTTCTAAGACAGTCTTGTGAAATCACAATATCCCATTTTAACTAGCTAGCCACTAATATTTTTTAACAAATCATAAATTACTTTGCACCATGTTTGTACAAATAATAACTCATGTAAAATACAAAAGTCAACTCTCAAATGTTTAAATAATTCATGTCACACTTTGAACTGGACACCAAATCTGCTATCTGTTTCTTTGTCAGTTAGTGAAGACCAAGTCTTTAAAATATTTTCTTGGATTTTCAAATTCTATTTGAGTTTTGTCTCTCTTAGAATTAAAAATGTCGAGCAAAGCGAGACCAGCTTGCTAGTAAATAAATACAATTTAAAAAATAGAGGCAGCTCACTGGTAAGTGCTGCTATTTGAGTTATTTTTACAACAGGCCAGCGGGCTACTCATCTGGTCCTTACGGGCTACCGCGGGCACCACGTTGGTGACCCCTGCTCTAGAGCCAGATGTGGCTCTTTTGATGACTGCATCTGGCTTTCAGATAAATATTAGCTGACATTGCTTAACACGATAAGTAATGAATAATTCCGCTGGTAATCACAGTGTTAAAAATAAAGTTCAAAATATAAAACATTCTCATGCATTTTAATCCATTCATCCATTTTCTACTGCACCTGTTCAAGAAGTCGCATTATTGGTAAGAAGTATTTTATTTATTATTGGTTAGCTTCAGAATAACAATGTTATTAAAAAGAATAAGAAACTTGTTACACTCTAAAAATGTTGGTCTTACTTAAAAATGCACGCATTTAGTTGTATTCAGTGTTAAAAAATATAATATGGCTCTCACGGAAATGCATTTTAAAATCTTTGGCTTACATGGCTCTCTCAGCCTAAAAGGTTCCCGACCCCTGGTATAAAGTAATACATTTGAAAAATAATACGTTCTGGGGGGGGTTCCAAATAAAATCGTGCTGAGAGTCCCAATTTAGCCTCAGGCGGCCCTGGATAGTAGCCCCATTCTTTCGGTCACAGTCCAATTGGACACTGATGTTTCCGTGATGTCTTTAAACGCAGCAGCATTGTTGCCGTCTGGGAGTGGCCCGGAGTGCACCTGTCCAACCTGTTCAATAGGGGACACTTGACTCCTGAGGAATTTCCCCCCCACAACTCTTGTCCTTTGTTCCAGTGGCTTTACAACGGGTCAGAGCCAGAGGGGAGGACGAGTAAACAGCGGCGAGAGAGAGCGAGTGAGAGGCGGAAGGAGAGATGTCGGATCCGGCTACGAATCCCGCTACGAATCCCGCTGCCACCTCCTTCCCGGCGCCCACCCTTTCGCTACCACTGGGACTGGAAGTGTTGAGGACTTACTCTGGAGCGCTTGTCCTCTTAGAAATAGTAAGTTCACACGTTTGCTTTACAGTTAAAAAAATGGACTGAGATCCAAAATAAAACTGTAGAAGTGTATGGGGAATCTGATAGGAAAAGTGGAAGTTTAGCTAGCTAGCATAGCTAACTCTTGGTCTCCGCTGAAGACCTTACAGCTGCAAGGTGATCGCATTCTCCTCTCATTTCTTCTAACAACTTTATATTATTTACTTTGTAAGTGACCTTCGTTATTTTTTATACACTACCGGTGCAAAACTTGAACACCCTCAACCAAAACGACAAGCACATAATGGCAGTCATCAACTTGCTGCCCGAGGGCCACATCCGGCCCACCAGGGCTTTGCATCCGGGTCCCTAGAATAAAATTGACTGAATTTAGTGTTTAGAGTCCTGGTACTAAATCTGTTGTGAATTGGAACATCTGAGACCATTCGACATCAACAAGCACATGCAGACAGCATTCACTTAGGGATGGCTGATATGGCCTAAAATCCATCTCACCTTTTCAAAACAGGTTACAAAGGCTCTTAGCTGCTAAGCGGTAACATATTGCGACATTTCCGGTTGTATGAATTTCCCTAAACTATTATTAGGCCCCATTTACAATAAGGCTATCCAGGGTAAATCCCACCTCACCTTATCCGTGTCTACACACAACAATGCCACCGTTTAAGACCCCCGCACCCCTCCGTCCGCCGGCGCAACGCGACCTAATACGCATGCGCGGAAAATGCGCACGTCATAGTAGGGCTGGGCGATATGGCCTTTTTTTTAATATCTCGATATTTCTAGGCCATGTCACGATACACGATATATATGTAGATATTTTGCCTTAGCCTTGAATGAACACTTATGCATATAATCACACCAGTATGATAATAATAACTGGGATTTATATAGCGCTTTTCTAAGTACCCAAAGTCGCTTTACATGTAGAACCCATCAATCATTCACACCTGGTGGTGGTAAGCTACTTTCATAGCCACAGCTGCCCTGGGGTAGACTGACGGAAGCGTGGCTGCAATTTGCGCCAACGGCCCCTCCGACCACCACCTATCATTCATCATTCAATTCACCGGTGTGAGTGGCACCGGGGGCAAAGGGTGAAGTGTCCCGCCCAAGGACACAACGGCAGCGATTTTTGGATGGTAAGAGGCGGGGAGCGAACCTGCAACCCTCAGGTTTCTGGCACGGTTGCTCTACCCACTACGCCATTCCGCCCATGTGATGATTCTATGTGTCTACATTAAAACATTCTTGTTCATACTGCATTAATATATGCTACTTTTAAACTTTCATGCAGAGGGGGAAATCACAACTAAGTCAATTGACCAAAACTGTATTTATTAAACAGTTATTAAGCAGTGGCACAAACATTCATGTCATTTCAAAACAGAAAGTGCAAGATTGTCAGAGACATTTTAAAACAAGCTATGAGTGCACTTTTGTGCATGATATCACTAAGATGACATATCAAAACAACACTAAATTAAAGTGCACTTTTTGTACAGAACGCCACTACAATAGTTTAAAACAAATAAAGTGCACTTTTTTCAATAACTGTCAAATAAAAATGAGCTGCATAATATGAAATCAAATAGTGTCCGTCCTTCGCTATGTGGTAGGTTACTGCGGACGTTATCTCCTTCTGTTGTTGACTAATTTTTTCATACGGTGTTGATCTAAAAATGGTTGCCTCTGCATTTTGTTGGTGTGGCACCGAATGGAGATGTTGACATGCGGAGTAAGCACTCTTCATTCTCTAGCAGGTGACTTTTCAAATGATGCTACAAATGAGCAGTAATGCTACTTTTTGTAGCAATGCTTTTGCCCCATAATTGACAAATTACGGTTGTCTGTTCGACATATTCCCATTTGAAGCCAAACCACCGCCGGAGGATGGACCCTGTGCGGTTTTTCTTGGGAATTAATTCTTCCTTCATTTGTTACCAGATTCGCACCTTCTTTCTCTCGTATTACTACTCGCACCACAGCTAACGTTACCCATGCTGCAACCTCTCTGCTCCGCGAGGGCGTATATGTATGTAACATATGTAAGAAGGTGCGCTTGCTGTCTGTGAGACGTCATAGTCACCTCCAGTGTTGCTTAGTGTGCAAGTTCTTAAATTTTACTTATCTGAACAATATCCAGTGTTGTGGTATTTCAATTAACTGGAATTCAGTGTGCTGTGGGGCCCTATTGCAGTGACTCACACCTGAGCCATCATAAATTAATCAAATATTTATTGCACACGAAAGTACACAATGTGAAAAAGAACATTTTACATCAATCAATCTAGGGCTCTAGATATCTGGTCAGGACACTCCTCACTCTTTTGCCTTCACCTTCATTGTCCATTCGTTTTTGGTGACTTTATATACTCTGGACCTTGACGTTGAGTCCGCGACATATATGGCGGACAATATTGGCTACCCCTGTGGTAAATTTTAAATGTGCTTTATAAATAAAGTTGATTTGATTTGATTTGAATAACTGATACAGTCTGCTTTTCCTGTCCAAAAGCATTCGCCGTTTTCCCTCGATGGCCAGGTAATACAAAGCACACGCTTGGTCTTTCTGGTGTCACTTCCTCTCCGAACTCAGTTTGTAAACGATCAATGAGTCCATACAAAGCTAAGAGCCTGAGTTTCAAGAAATACACGGGTCACTCACCCGTGTTAAAATGTATCCGAGGAGGGGGACTTCAAACGATGGTTTAGTGTGGCTGAAACGGGGTTTAGGCTCAATAATTATTCGTTTAGGGGTTAGTTATCCGGTAGTAGACAAATGTGGCCATGGACCGACAGGCTGGTCGACTTTCAGGTCCCCCTGAGTTGGCAGAAAATACACAAAAAGACGCTAGTTGTGGCAACCTTTTAGGATTGCAATTGAATCTTTATCTAAACTAAATTATCCGTTTAGCACTCTGCTTCTAAAACTTATTGCTCATTCTTTGTGTTCGCGCTCAAAAATATAAGGTTCTGGATTATAATTTTAATTGTAATCGTTGTTGGCTCTCACAAAGTCTGCATGATTAGCATTGTTGTTGTGGGGGAGGGATCTGTGCTTCCTAACTCTACATCACGGATCACATGACTGGCTTCCTCATTAACTCTCAAAATGGCTCGGGAATCTCCATGAGATTAATACTATTTTGATCATATTTGCAAATTTTGTAAGTATTTTGGAGTCATAAATCAGATGTATATTATAATAGCTTCAATATGGAATGAACTTGTTTTTTCACTCTACTGGTACTTTAAAACAGTGGTTCCAACCACCGAGCCGCGGCCTGGTACCGGTCCGTGGATCGATTGGCACAGGGCCGCACAAGAAACAAAATAAAAAAACTATTTATTTTTTATTTATTTTTTATTAAATCAACATTAAAAACACAAGATACACTTACAATTAGTGCACCAACCCAAAAAACCTCCCCCTCCATGTACACTCATTCACACTCATTCGCACAAAAGGGTTGTTTTTTTCTGTTATTAATATTTCTGGTTCCTACATGATATATCAATATAGATCAATACAGTCTGCAGGGATACAGTCCGTAAGCACTCATGATTGTATTTATTTATGACAAAAAAATAAAAATAAAAATACCGTACAAAATGTTAGTGAATATCGTTACCTGGGTGTCATTTTAGAGCCAACACTTTGCTCTAAAAAACATATCAAACAGATGTGCCAGAGTCTTAAATACAACATAGAAACGTTCAAATGTATCAGGAATTCATTAACACTGGAGGCAGCTCAAACTTATTTTAATGCAATGATTATGTCTCGTTTTTGTTATTGTATAACATGTTGGTCGCAGGCAAGCAAAATGACACTGAGGTCATTGGAAACTTTGCACAAACAATCGCTCAAAATCTTTGACCGAAAACCACAACACCACCATCACTGTTTAGTTCTCCAAAAATATAGATTGTTAAATTTAGCTAACATTCAAAGATTAGCATCAATACGAATGGCCCATCGAATCCTAAATAACACTGCACCAGCGCCACTTAAGCACTTTGTCCAGTTTACATCTGCTGTGACAACTAGAAACACACGAGCCTCCACCAGGGGGCAGTGTATCGTATTTTGCACAATCAGCCTTTTCATATAAAAGCCATAAAGGAATGGAACGACCTCACAACAAACTTGAAAAGTGTAACAGATTACTCTTCATTCACAATTGAAGTTAAAAAGTGGCTTTGGAGTAATCAAAGCTGCTCACACGGTCACTAAGGTGGGCACTATGTTTGACACATCAACTTAATGTGTATTATATTCATCCATGAGAGCATTTTTGTTGTAAATTGTGAGGTGTGTCTGTTAAAATCATGGTTGTTGTTTTTTTACAAATGATGACAGATGTGAACAAGAGCATGTATTGTCTTTGTGTGATGATGTAAAAGAGGTGTGGTTGTATTGTATTTTAAGTATGTGTCCATGAAAGGGCATTTTATGACTTTTCTTAATTTGATTACATGCTATAGTATGATTTTATTGTCATAATTTTATTGCATGATTTTTGTATCCCTTTAATTTAGGTAGCCAGGGACTGCAGATGGAAATTAGCTATTTAGCTATAATTTGGTACAGAACATATCTGTCTTTGAGCTTAATGTTTCTGTGCATTGTTCCTTCAAATAAAGACTAAACTAAACTAAACTAATTTATAAGTGAGAAAAGGTGAATTTCATCATAGAACCACTTTAAAACCCAGGAAACATTTCACCCTTTTTAGAGCCTCTCCGTTTTAGTCTCCAGAAGTTTCTTTACTAGATTTGTTGCTTATCGCTATTTTGAAAAAGAGTATCTGGCATAATTGGCATCCATCTTGCTCTGTCTCCTTATTCTCTGTCAGACCAAATGCTTTTGAATTTTTTTTTTATCAAGCTCATTTACACAGATGGTTCCATTGTAATGTGTTTATGAACAAGTACGGACAGGGAGCATCAAATATATTTGTGATGTTCCAAAAGTTTTTTAGCGGGACACACACATTACAGGTAATTCAAGTCTATTAACACCAATGAATAATAAACTATTACCTTGGGCACAGACAGTATTTAAATATTTTTTGCAATTAATTAATTGTATTCATCTTCCTCAGTGTTGGCTGAGGAAGATTTCTAGCACTTAAAACACAAACAAACACAAATAATAAGATCATAGCTCAAAAACATCTCCAGTCTGATCAAGCTGCTTTAGGATGGACTGGACAGAAATTGAAAACATAGCAATTACATGTTCTGCACGTATTTGGGACCCTCTGCAACACTTTATGCATACTGTACCTAATGTTGAGTGAATTGTTACCACATGCCAAGGTATCAATCTTATATATGTGGAAATGCTGTCATTATGTGTTTTATTGCCATTAAAAACACAATTGTTTGTGTTAAATATTATATTTTGATTGATTAATACCTTAATGTTTAATGCTAATATTTACGATGCTGAAGTGTTTGATGCTTGTGTTTGCAGTTATTTGGTGGTTTAGTATGGATCCTGGTGGCTTCCTCCAATGTTCCCGTTCCTTTGCTGCAAGGCTGGGTCATGTGTGTGTCTGTCATTGCCTTCTTCCTCTCCTCCGCCTACCTCACCTTACTCATCACCGGCCTGGCAGACCGCATCAATACTGATTGGAACTTTTTGGTAAGTAGTATATCATTCTCTCAGATCCAGTATCTCTCAGATCCAGTATCTCTCAAAATGGAGCACATTTGATTAGGGCTGAAACGACGCGTCGACGTAGTCGACGTCATCGGTTACGTAAATACGTCGAGGACGTTTTTGTTCGTCGACGCGTCGCATATTTACGTCACACTACCGTCATGGCGGAGCGCAAAGCAGACGATGCGAGCGGTGCGAGCGAGGGGAAAAAAGCACGCCAAAAGTCGTCAAAAGTGTGGGAGTATTTCAATAAACGGCCTAAGAAGAAACGCTACTTTTACTCCGCTACTTTTATCTACATTCAGCTCGCTACTCGCTACTAATTTTTATCGATCTGTTAATGCACGCTTTGTTTGTTTTGGTCTGTCAGACAGACCTTCAAAGTGCCTGCCTTACTGGTGACGTTTCACTTCGTTCCACCAATCAGATGCAGTCACTGGTGACGTTGGACCAATCAAACAGAGCCAGGGGTCACATGACCTGACTGGCTCCGAGCTAACTTCGGGTGTTACCATTTAGTGGTCAATTGTACGGAATATGTACTGTACTGTGCAATCTACTAATAAAAGTTCCAATCAATCAATCAAAAGTGTGAAGGAAAAAAGACCCTTTTTTTATTTCAACCGTAAAGACTGACTGCACAGTTCCTGTCTTCACAATAAAAGTCCCGCTCCATCGCGCCTGCGCTTTCAAAATAAGAGTCTCCGAAAGCCAGCGCAAACAAGCTAGCAAGCTACGGAGTTTGCCGCCAATGTATTTCTTGTAAAGGGTATAAAAACGAATATGGAAGGTGGACAAATAAGATGCCAAATAACAACCACTTTCATGTGGTATTAGACAGAAAGGAGGAACTTTTTTTCTCCTCCATTTGAAAACGTGGACGTTACCAGCACTGCTTCCTGATTACAATCAATGCAAGTCATCAGAATCAGGTAATACACCAACTTATATTCTTGTCTTCATGAAAGAAAGGAATCTATATGTTAAACATGCATGTATAATTATTAAAACACCTTTAACATGTAAACAAAAACGGCAAAATAAATAAATATAAATTATATACTGTATATATCAATGTATGTATATATATATATATATATGTGTGTGTGTGTGTGTGTGTGTGTGTGTGTGTGTGTGTGTGTGTGTGTGTGTGTGTGTGTGTGTGTGTGTGTGTGTGTGTGTGTGTGTGTGTGTGTATATATATATATATACACATATATATATATATATATATATGATATGTGTGTGTATGTTACTCAGTACTTGAGTAGTTTTTTCACAACATACTTTTTACTTTTACTCAAGTAAATATTTGGGTGACTACTCCTTACTTTTACTTGAGTAATAAATCTCTAAAGTAACAGTACTCTTACTTGAGTACAATTTCTGGCTACTCTACCCACCTCTGCTAATAATGTTGTTGTATGCACACTCTGTCGAGCGGAAATGGCCTATCATAGCAGCACAACGGCAGCGTTCTTGCCATCACCATCAACTAGTCAATCGTCCGCGTGAGTATACGTTGTCATCATTACACAAAAACATGAATGTGTCATTTGTATCTGCGTTGTAAATTCATAAACTAAAGCACCGTTTCGCTCTGAGAGGAGCGTTTGGCGTGCCTGTTCAGTGTTTACAAAGACGCGCTCCTCTTTAACGCTAACGTTAATTAGTTGTGCAAATACCTTTTACAACATTAACAATTACGTATACTATGTACAAACGAACAATTAACTTTCACTTTAATCATACTATCATTGTTGTGTTATTAAGCAAAATAAGCAAAAGTTTTACTTTTGTTGAAATGTTTACACCGTTGTTACAGAATATTTCGTTTTGCACTTTTTTGTATTGGATGTTTATCTTTATTTTTGCACATTTTAGCAAATAAGCAATACTTTTACTTTTGTTGAAATGTTTACACTGTTGTTACAGAATATTTCCGTTTTGCACTTTTTTGAATTGGATGTTTATCTTTATTTTTGCACATTTTAAAGCAAAATAAGCAATACTTTTACTTTTGAAATGCTTATACTATTGCAGAATATTAAGATTTGCACTGGATGTTTACTTTTATATTTGCACATTAAAAGCAAATAAGCTACTTTTAATTTTGTTAAATGTTTACATTGTTACAGAATATTTTGTCATGTTGTTGTCAATGTTGACTGAGTGGCCATACTTTTTTTTTTGTAAATAAAAGCCATGCCTTTTGAAAAAACTGGCCTACATTTATTTTTTCATCTTCATTTTAAATAAAAAAAATAATCGGTAAAAGGAAAAATAATCTATAGATTAATCGAAAAAATAATCTATAGATTAACCGATTAATCGAAAAAATAATCTATAGATTAATCGATAGAAAAATAATCGTTAGCTGCAGCCTTAATCATAGCAGCACAACGGCTATGAAGGAACATTTGAAAAGAAAACACCCGACAGCGTTCTTGCCATCACCATCAACTAGTCAATCGTCCGCGTGAGTATACGTTGTCATCATTACACAAAATCATGAATGTGTCATTTGTATCTGCGTTGTAAATTCATAAACTAAAACACTGTTTCGCTCTGAGAGGCGCGTTTGGCGTGCCTGTTCAGTGTTTACAAAGACGCGCTCCTCTTTAACGCTAACGTTAATTAGTTGTGCAAATACCTTTTACAACATTAACAGTTACATATACTGTGTACAAACCAACAATTAACTTTCACTTTAATCATACTATCATTGTTGTGTTATTAAGCAAAATAAGCAATATTTTTACTTTTGTTGAAATGTTTACACTGTTACAGAATATTTCGTTTTGCACTTTTTTGTATTGGATGTTTATCTTTATTTTTGCACATTTTAAAGCAAAATAAGCAATACTTTTACTTTAGAAATGCTTATACTATTGCAGAATATTAAGATTTGCACTGGATGTTTACTTTTATATTTGCACATTAAAAAGCAAATAAGCTACTTTTAATTTTGTTAAATGTTAAAAGTTTTAAATGTTTACATTGTTACAGAATATTTTGTCATGTTGTTGTCAATGTTGACTGAGTGGCCATACTTTTTTTTTTGTATATAAAAGTCATGCCTTTTGAAAAAACTGGCCAACATTTATTTTTTCATCTTCATTTTAAATTAAAAAAATAATCGGTAAAAGGAAAAATAATCTATAGATTAATCGGAAAAAATAATCTATAGATTAATCGAAAAAAATAATCTATAGATTAACCGATTAATCGGAAAAAAAAATCTATAGATTAATCGATAGAAAAATAATCGTTAGCTGCAGCCTTAGATGAAATCTTAACATTGCAACACATGCCAATACGGCATGTGTTGCAATGCAAGTTTAAATTAATTAAATTGCAAGTTTAGCTTACTAAAGTGCAATTTTAAATTTCATGCGAAATAACCTGCTGAAAACGTCTCGGTATGATGACGTCAGCGCGTGACGTCACGGATTGTAGAGGACATTTTGGGACAGCATGGTGGCCAGCTATTAAGTCGTCTGTTTTCATCGCAAAATTCCACAGTATTCTGGACATCTGTGTTGGTGAATCTTTTGGAATTTGTTCAATGAACAATGGAGACAGCAAAGAAGAAAGCTGTAGGTGGGAAGCGGTGTATTGTGGCCGACTGCAGCAACACAAACACAGCCGGTGTTTCATTGTTTACATTCCCGGAAGATGACAGTCAAGCTTTACCATTGGCCTGTGGAGAACTGGGACAACAGAGACTCTTACCAGGAGGACTTTGAGTTGGATGCGCAGACGCGGTACCGTGAGTACGCATGCAGCTGCGGCTTCCAAACATTTGATCGCTTGCCCGTACGTGCGTGCCGCTATGTGCATGTCACGTACGTAACTTTGGGGAAATATATGTGCTGTATGTACTTTGGGGAGGTGAACGGTACTTTGGGCTGTGGGATTGAGGGTGTTGTGCAGGTGTTTGAGTTGTATTGGCGGGTTATGTAGACGGGAGGGAGGAGGTGTTTGTTATACGGTATTAATTTGTGGCATATTAAATATAAGCCTGGTTGTGTTATGGCTAATAGAGTATATATATGTCTTGTGTTTATTTACTGTTTTAGTCATTCCCAGCTGAATATCAGGTCCCACCCGTCTCTCACAGCATCTTCCCTATCTGAATCGCTCCCACTGCCCTCTATTCCTTCACTCTCACTTTCCTCATCCACGAATCTTTCATCCTCGCTCAAATTAATGGGGAAATCGTCGCTTTCTCGGTCCGAATCGCTCTCGCTGCTGGTGGCCATGATTGTAAACAATGTGCAGATGTGAGGAGCTCCACAACCTGTGACGTCACGCTACTCGTCTGCTACTTCCGGTACAGGCAAGGCTTTTTTATCAGCGACCAAAAGTTGCAAACTTTATCGTCGATGTTCTCTACTAAATCCTTTCAGCAAAAATATGGCAATATCGCGAAATGATCAAGTATGACACATAGAATGGACCTGCTATCCCCGTTTGAATAAGAAAATCGCATTTCAGTAGGCCTTTAAGTGCTGGAACGACACAAACCTGGTTACAAATATTGCTTCAACCGAAAGCATAACAAAAAACCAAGAAACAGCCCTTGTCTTAAATGACTTGTAACTTGAGGTAGCACTGTATTAGTAATTGTATTTACAAAAACTGGAAACAACTTCCCTTCCAATGACAATTTGCTTTCTACTAACAGAGACATCAAATTATGTCTTTTCAATGACATACTCTGTTGTGTATATTTACTATAAAATAACAAATAAGATCAATATCCTTATAGCCCTATATGATAGTAATACTGTGCTGTGTATGTCCGTTGACATTTGGGCTCCAATATTTGCTCCAGGCTGCAAGCTTTGTTCCTCTGAGTCGCCCAACGTGTACTGCTGCTTGTTTTCATCCTAACAATGAGTGACATGGATGATGAGCTCATGCCAGAACACAACAAAGGCCTCACTGAATTGACAACACAAACTCGTCTTTCACTCTTTTTTTTTTGCGCCTTTTTAGTGCTTCCCACTTTTAAAGATGCCTAGTCTACTTTTTGCCCTGGTAGTGTTGTGTACCTTGTTATGATGTGTGGAATGATTGGACTTTATCCTGGGTCACTAAGCAAGATTAAAAGTAATAACCTTCACGGTTCATGTATTGGCACTTGCAACCAGCTCTGTTTAGAAAGAAGTTGAGATATATTGTTTAGAGTTAATTGGCAGATAACCATTACACTAAAAAGGAATAACCTCAAAAAGTTTGTTTAGGATCTGGATAACCATTTAAAGTAGACGTGTTATGCAAAACCAATTCTTCTTACCTATTGCTACCAGTTTTTGTGTATTTGGGATCTGCATAAATTCTAAAAATTTGAAATCAAACCATAAAAGCATGCCGGAGATATTTATAAACCAATCTTGCTTTCCCTCATACTTCCTCCAAACGAGCAGTTTGGAATTTGCCCAATTTGTGAAAAAAAAATTTCAATTTGTGACGTCAGCGCATATCTCCATATATGGTAGTTTTACCCGAAGAGCTTTGTGCGAGTCTGCCATTGTAGTCCAACGCTGTAGTCAATAAGCTCCTTCTTTTTTTCTATCTTATCCATGCACATGCATCCTCCGCTTTTGCCATTTCTAATACAAAGTAGTGTAGAGTTCTAACTTATATCTGCCAGTGCACTCGATATGGAAGCGCTAAAATCTACAACATGACGTAGATTTCTTGCCGTGACATATGGTACAATACAATCAGCAAGATGGGATGGAGCTAGACATAGAGCTTAATGTGTGACTCAAATGAGAGAGTTGGGTCGAAGATAATACCCAGATTCTTTACCAAGTCCCTTTGTGTAATTGGTTGTCAAATGTTAAGGTGGTATTATTAAATAAGGGCTGGTGTCTAGCAAGACCGATAATCAGCATTTCCGTTTTCTTTGCGTTGAGTTGCAAAAAGTTAGTGGACATCTATTGTTTAATTTCATTAAGACACACCTCCAGGTGACTACAATCTGGCGTGTTGGTCAGCTTTAGGGGCATAACAGTGAAAACTAACACCGTATTTGCGTATGATGTCACCTAGCGGCAGCATGTAGATGCTGAAGAGTGCAGGGCCAAGAACCGAACTCTGTGGAACTCCACACTTTATCTTAACATACTCCGAGGTCACATTGTTGTGGGAAACGCACTGCATCCTGTTAGTAAGATAGGAGTTAAACCAAGACAAGGCTAAGTCTGACATACCAATATGTGTTTTGATACGTTCTAATAAAATATTATGATCGACGGTATCGAAAGCAGCGCTAAGATCAAGCAGCAGCAACATAGATGACGCATCAGCATCCATAGTTAGCAATAGATCATTAGTCATTTTTGTGAGGGCTGTCTCCGTAGAGTGATTTGCCCTAAATTGGACTGAAATGGTTCACAGAGATTGTTAGACGCTATGTGTTCATTTAGCTGCTGTGCAACAATTTTTTAGATGATTTTCGAGATAAAGGGAAGGTGGGACACCGTCCGGTAGTTTACCATGAGGTCAGGATCGAGGTTAGGTCTTTTGAGCAGAGGATGAATAACCACTTTTTTGAATGCTATGGGAACAGTGCCAGAGGAAAGTGATACGTTTATAATATTTAGCACTGATGGTCCTAATATCACAAACAGCTCCTTGATAAGTTTCCCAGGAAGTGGGTCAAGTAAACATGTTGTTTATTTTGTCCCATTTACACGCCGCAGGAGTTCCTCTAATGTTATTTCATCAAAAGGAGAGAGACTATTTTGGAGGGCAATGTCCGTCGTATATACATTTGTATCTGTGTTAATAGAACCCAGTTGTAGCTGGGAGGCGTTGTCTTTAATCTTCTTTCTAATGAGTTAAATTTTCTTATTAAAGAAATTCATAGTCATCTGCCGAGTGGGTGGAGCTACTGGGAGGTGTCCCTTGTTAGGTTAGTGATGCTACTGTACTGAACAAATATTTAGGATCGTTTTTATTGAGGCGGATGAGATTGGAGTAGTAATTAGCTTTAGCTAAGGTAAGCATGCGTTTATAGGTTATTAAACTTTCACTCCATACTTGATGGAAAAACCTCAAGTTTAGTCGCACGCCATTTGTGTTCCAGCTTTCTACATGATAGTTTAAGAGCTCTAGTTTCTTCTGTAAACCAGGGGGTACGCCTTTTAGGGGCCATGTTTAGCTTTAGCAGTGCTATACTATCAATGGTGTCGTGCAGGGCATCGTTAAAGTTGTTAGTGAGGTTATCGATAGAGCCCACATAATTTGGGAATGGCCCCATTACCTAAGGCAGTAGGCCAGCTAGAGTCAAATGTTAATGTTGCGGCTGCTAAAGCAGTGGTTATTAGTAGCTTGTTGACAATGAGTCAGAACTTCTAATTTTATGAGGTAATGATCATAACTTTGGAGGTGGTGACACCCCGGACAAGCACTAGATCTATCGTATTACCGTTGCGATGCGTGGGTTCATTTATTATTTGTGTAAGACCACAGCTATCAATTATAGTCTGGAGCGCCACACACTCCATACTGATGGGGTATTTTTATGGATATTAAAATGACAACTTATGTAAGAAAAATATAGTATTTGTATTTATACGTAAATTTGGTTAGGATTTATTTATTGTAGCACTGCATAACTGTACGAATATTTTTTTTTTTTCCAGTTTTAATGAGTTCCTTTGCAGTATATTTGATTAGTTTTTGTTTTTGTAATCAGCCTGACCTAATCCTTTATAATAATCTTTGTGATTAACACATGGTTTCAGATTTTTTTTATAAGGTTTAGACTGTTAGGCCACCCCTGCGAGACCCCAAGAGGGACCAGCGGTATAAAATGGATGGATGGAAACTGCAAGTAGGTTAGTTGATTAACGTGGACCCCGACTTAAACAAGTTGAAAAACTTATTTGGGTATTACCATTTAGTGGTCAATTGTACGGAATATGTACTGTACTGTGCAATCTACTAATAAAAGTTTCAATCAATCAATCAATCAGTTATAATTATTAATTATGATTAAAATCAAGCGTAAAATTACGAATTCAGTGTTAATATTTTAGTGGTACCCGGACCCCTCTCCAATTGGAAAAGTTGGGCCCCGAGGTCGAAAAGGTTAAGTATTCCTGACGTAGCAGACCAGTTGTGTATGAGATTTTTTAAAGAGGTACTGCACTTTTTTGGGGAAATTGTTCTATCATTGATAATTCTTCTGTACGAAAAAAACACATTTCATTCTTTTTTGTATAGTACGGCAAGTGCGAGGTGGCTAACAATGAAGCTCATGGGTGTTCTCTATTGCTGTGGTTCTCAAACTTTTTTCACCAAGTACCACCTCAGAAAAAATCGCCGCGGCAGCGGCGATGACCAAGAAGAACGCGGAGTTGGAATATAATTACAACACTTTATGTACATATTTATATACAGATTTGAACAATTAGTGATTCACTGAAATATATTTATTAATTGTGGTTCTTACAAAAAATATATCTTATAAAATATAAAAGCTAAAATGTCTCTTAAAGCTCTGCCCCTTTAATTAGTGAATACTAAATAATTTAACTTTAGCCTACTACTACAACCATATTATTTACCAGCAACATGAAGTGAAACAGAGGCAGAGGTGTCCTGCCACAGTCAGTCAACCTCCTCCTCCTCCTCCTCCTGCTGCTGCTGCTGAACAGGTCGCACCTGTGGTCCGAACTGTAGGCCTACCTCCTCTCCAAGTCGAGCCCTTTTCGGCCGTTGAAAATATTTTTCTATACTCATCTGTGTAAAGGAGTGAACATCCAACATTAGAATTTATTACTAACGAGCAGAAGCGCTCTATGTACAGTGCCGTCTAACCTTAAGCGGCAGCAGCTCAACACATGCAGGGTTCAACGTTAAGGTTTTTTTCTACTTGCCTGACTTCTCAAATCTACTTGCCCCAATATTTGTACTTGTCCTGCCTAGGTTTTTTTCTGGCTGTGTAGTGCTCATGGCTTATATCTTAATAGAATCCTTCCCGTTGACTATTTACAACACTACACAGTATTTATTATTATTATTATCTATAATTGCATTTAAATGGCATTGCATACATGTAAAATTAAATGCTATTTCACATTATTTGACCAGTAGCAGTTACACTCATCTGAACAGGTCAGCCACCTGTTTAAAGCCCAATCACAGTTGAAATCTTGAAATGAATGGTCTTTAATGGCCAAAACATTAACCTGGACAACATTTTAACAGCTGGTTGGCTCAGATTTTATTATTTTCATTGCATTCACATGCTGCAGTGGACAGTGGACAATTTAGCTTCAGTCCATGTGTGTTTATTGACAACATGGTTATAACCTGGACACGTTAGCTCGTCGGTATAGTAACACGTGACTGTTACTACGAGCGTCTGCCCCGGGCCACGAGTCAAACAGCGGCGGTGTTAATGAAGCAGCGTCAGGATGCTCACCGTCAGTGAAACGCTCGGTTAAATATATGACGAGCCGCGAGCGATGCAGCTATAACCTATCTACTAGTGATGGGTTGATGAGGCGTCATGAAGCGTTTTGACACATTGCAAAACTGTATTGATTAAGGCTGAAACGACGCGTCGACGTAGTCGACGTCATCGGTTACGTAAATACGTCGACGCCGTTTTTGTGCGTCGGCGCGTCGCATATTTACGTCACACTACTGTCATGGCGGAGCGCAAAGCAGACGATGCGAGCGAGGGGAAAAAAGCACGCCAAAAGTCGTCAAAAGTGTCGGAGTATTTCAATAAACGGCCTAATAATGTTGTTGTATGCACACTGTGTCGAGCGGAAATGGCCTATCATAGCAGCACAACGGCTATGAACGAACATTTGAAAAGAAAACCGCCGACAGCGTTCTTGCCATCACCATCAACAAGTCAATCGTCCGCGTGCGTATACGTTGTCATTATTACACAAAAACATGAATGTGTCATTTGTATCTGCGTTGTAAATTCATAAACTAAAGCACCGTTTGCTCTGAGAGGCGCGTTTGGCGTGCCTGTTCAGTGTTTACAAAGACGCGCTCCTCTTTAACGCTGTGGAGAGGCGGCGGCGGCGAGCGAGCGGCGAGGCGGGGCGCGCCGGGAGCGACGCCGCAAGAGACAGGGGACGACGAGCGAGCGAGGAAGAGGAGCTGAAAAGCAAGGAAAGAAAGAGAAAAGAGTTGGAAGAGAAAAGACTTTGTGTAAAATTAAAAGATTGTAAACCTGGCAAAGCCGTCTGGCGTTCAGTCTGTCAGTCCTGAAAGAACCCCACGGCACAAGACGTGTCACAAACGCTAACGTTAATTAGTTGTGCAAATACCTTTTACAACATTAACAGTTACATATACTATGTACAAACCAACAATTAACTTTCACTTTAATCATACTATCATTGTGTTATTAAGCAAAATAAGCAATACTTTTACTTTTGTTGAAATGTTTACACTGTACACTTTTTTGTATTGGATGTTTAGCTTTATTTTTGCACATTTTAGCAAATAAGCAATACTTTTACTTTTGTTGAAATGTTTACACTTGTTACAGAATATTTCCGTTTTGCACTTTGTTGTATTGGATGTTTATCTTTATTTTTGCACATTTTAAAGCAAAATAAGCAATACTTTTACTTTTTAAATGCTTATACTATTCCAGAATATTAAGATTTGCACTGGATGTTTACTTTTATATTTGCACATTAAAAAGCAAATAAGCTACTTTTAATTTTGTTAAATGTTAAAAGTTTTAAATGTTTACATTGTTACAGAATATTTTGTCATGTTGTTGTCAATGTTGACTGAGTGGCCATACTTTTTTTTTTGTAAATAAAAGCCATGCCTTTTGAAAAAACTGGCCTACATTTATTTTTTCCTCTTCATTTTAAATAAAAAAAATAATCGGTAAAAGGAAAAATAATCTATAGATTAATCGAAAAAAATAATCTATAGATTAACCGATTAATCGAAAAAAATAATCTATAGATTAATCGATAGAAAAATAATCGTTAGCTGCAGCCCTAGTATTGATACTGTGTCGATACTGTGTCACTAAATAATGACATCTGCTGGACATTAAAAATCCCTACAGGCAACCTATGGACCGACTCAACTGACACTGATTTTATGACCTAGTACAGTGGTTCTCAAATGGGGGTACGCGAACCCCTGGGGGTACTTGAAGGTATGCCAATGGGTACGTGAGATTTTTTTTAAAATATTCTAAAAATAGCAACAATTCAAAAATCCTTTATATATTTATTGAATAATACTTCAACAAAATATGAATGTAAGTTCATAAACTCAGTGAAGCACAAGCTCAGGTTTGTCACTAAAATGTCTGTCAAAAAGAACTGTGAAAAGAAATGTAACTATGCAATATTCAGTATTGACAGCTAGATTTTTTGTGGACATGTTCCATAAATATTGATGTTAAAGATTTTTTTTTTTTGTGAAGAAATGTTTAGAATTAAGTTCATGAATCCAGATGGATCTCTAATACAATCCCCAAAGAGGGCACTTTAAGTTGATTATTACTTCTAGGTGTAGAAATCTTTATTTATAATTGAATCACTTGTTTATTTTTCAACAAGTTTTTAGTTATTTTTATATCTTTTTTTTCCAAATAGTTCAAGAAAGACCACTACAAATGAGCAATATTTAGCACTGTTATACAATTTAATAAATCAGAAACTGATGACATAGTGCTGTATTTTACTTCTTTATCTTTTTTTTTTCAACCAAAAATGCTTTGCTCTGATTAGGGGGTACTTGAATTTAAAAAAAAATCACAGGGGGTACATTGCTGAAAAAAGGTTGAGAACCACTGACCTAGTATATACAATAATATAAACCAAGTCATTGTATTTCATTTAGGATTATTTCATAACTTCATTTAAATAAAAATATATTTTTTGTCTTTTTTAGATGCAGTCAAATAATGTGAACATGTATCATAACATGGAAATCTAAGAGAACGTGTTGTGAATGAGGATGCTTGTGGACCTGGAAATTATTATTTATTTATTTTTACACATTTTTATTTTTAAAAAAACAGTTTTTCCAACGTATTCAATTTTAGACGCTTTCTCTTCTTAGTTATTATTTCTCCGGCTGTAGAAAAGAGCCGCTCACAGGGCACAGAGGAGGCGTCAGTGCGACACAGTTCGCGTATCGGTCACGTGACCAAAACAGCTCATGATCGGTCACGTGACTTTCTAAAAGCGGTACGCGCACCGACACAGGGTTTCGCTCTATGAGCTCGACGCATGCGCCGATGCATCGGTGTTGCCGGACGCATCACTACTATCTACCTATAACACCTGTAAAAATGAAGCAATGCTACCACGCTAGCAAGCGTTAGCTCGCCAGCTATGAGCCACCAAGCTGCTAACTGTCGCCAAAAGGCACCATTTAAGTTTTTTTCCCCATGGCATCCTGGATCAAGGCTTTCAGCAGCTTTTGGACGTTTGAGGTAGAAACGTAGGAAGCGCCATCATTATTAAAAGTAGCCGGCGAGTATTTTGATTCCGTCCGTCCCTCTTCTTCTTCTTCTTCTTCTTCTGGCCCACCAGGTGAATTAAGTGCTATTGCATAGTGCATAGTATGTTCCTTCTGCTATTTCGTGGAAGTGCATTGAATTCTTCTACCTTTCACTATGTGTTGTTGCATAGATAGATAAATGTACAGTACAATTGTAAATACAGTGTTATGTATTATGATGTATATAAACAATTGTTGGACCAATTAAGTGAAATGGGGTTATGTCCTGCTGGCCACATGATCATCTCTCGAACCATGGCACAGTGATTGGAAATCGCTGTTTTAATTGTTGTGCACTTTGAGCTTTATTTGCAAAAATACTTATTTAGTTACACGGCTATTATTATCTATTGTTTATTGTAGATGCTTTCTTTTTTTGTATTTTTATGAGTCACTGTGAGGTTTTGCCTACACCCTAGAATGAAAATGGTCTCAGAGGAAAAAGACAAGGGTACTTCTTCCAGGTTTGAGTGCATAATGAACTGGTAGCACGGCAACAGACAAATTAGACTTTGGAGAGATTTGCCAACAAAGAGACTATTGAGTTTTAGTCAGGCTCATGGAAAACGTGCAGACCATATTTGATTTTTAGTGGAAGTAGCAACAAATAAATTACACCATTTGTCAATAACAAGTAAGGTCTACATAGTTCATGATAAAACAGAAAGTATCCTGCCGGGCAATGAATACACAAACAGAATAAATAAACAAATACAAGTTAGGATAGTCTCCCACTTTCTCTCCCCTTTACTCTCCTAAGTTCCATTCTAGTTCCAACGCATCTTTTTTTCTCATTCACAGGATGTCTTCTACCATTTCATAGCTCTGCTTTTCTACTTTTCCGCCTTCGTGCTGGAAGCGGCGGTGACAGCAGCCAACGGGGGAGCCATCATCGCACCGCTGCCAAACAGCACCACAGCTGTGATGTGTATACACTACCCTAAAGGAAATGTATTCACGGTGCTCACTGGTAACCAGTACAGCATTAATGTAGTAGCCACGGTAAGTTACTTTTTAGAATACCCTTCTCGATGTCTGTTTGGTTATGCGCAGCTGGTGCTCCTTAAAGGTCACATAGTATACTATTTTTTTTACATTTTGTCCCTTGCGTAGCATGGCTACTTGTTTCCAGGCCTGATTATACGATATAAATGATAGAAATTTGGCCGACGATAGAGCTTTTTACTGCTATATTGAATTGACTATATTTATTATTTAATGCTATTTTTGTAACGTGATAATGCATGTTGATGACACAGCTTAGCCGTGTCCCGCAAATTTGACCGCAACAAACAATTGACCGCATCCTCAAAGCAGTGTAGCCTAAAGTTTCTAGATTAGCAATCCTCACCTCCATGGCGGCAAATAAACTGTTTCTTTCAATTAACATTATCACTGGAAGACTAGTAATAGCTTAATGTGATACACATAGTAGGAGGTAGGGTTGTCCCGATACCAATAATTTGGTACCGGTACCAAAATGTTTATTGATATTTTTCCAAATAATGGGAATTATGAAAAAGTATCAATTTTGGCTTTCTTTTAACCGAAAATCTTACAATACAATAAACATATGTTTCCTATTGCACTCAAAGAACAATTTTAGAAGGTTAGAATATAAATTAAAAGGCATGAAACACATTGTTTTTCTTGTTGCACTCAAAGAACAATTTACAATTTTCCATATTAAATATAGTCTGTCATAATCAAGAATTAGATTACAATATAATAATAAAAAAGCTTGATTAATGTTGCATTAAATGCTTCAGCACGGTGGTGGAGGAGCAAGTGCGTCTGCCGCGAAATTAAACAACTAAATGAACGTCTTTCAAGTCTGATGAATCCATAATATCTTACTAGGGGTTGCAGTAACAGTTCTGTAGCGCAGTGCATACAAAAACAAAAGTAATACAAAATGCTAGCAATGTATGCTCAACCCTAACTATGTAACTACATGTGCAGGTGTCCTACTTGCTACTTGCTAATATTATCAGGGGGTTGCTACATGCTAACGTATCGTTGTATCCACTGTTGCCATAAATTGTAGCAACTGACTTCGGGATTGGGTAAATCCTTCTGTATATTACCATCAGACCAAAGCGGGCTCCGTGTGCTTTGTGTCGGTGTGTCTTTTGCTAGCACATTGTAAGCACATTGTCACACAACACAAAAGTTAAGCGGGCACTTCCCCGGGAGTGACTTGTGTTGGTTAATGCAGCCAGTACCAGAGCAGTTGATCTCATGTGGTCACATTTTAGCAGGTACTACAACAGAAATAAGCATGGCGAAGTCACACAAAGATGCAAGGAAAACATCAATATGGACATATCACAGTGGAAAACTACATCACACTTGTTGGCAAATCGCCACAGCTTGTTTGGAACACGGCAACATAGTTTTATAAATATCTTCAGACTACTAATGGGCACCTAAAATACAGAAAGAAAGGTGCCAACAGGCAAAAAAAAGGGGGCGCAAACAAGTAAAGGGAAGGATATTTCTCTCACGTTTGTGCTCATAAAAAATAATCTAGGCATTAACTACTCCCACTCACTGTTATTCATTTTATATCTCTGTTTTTTGTTACAGATATTTGCGTTTGTGGTGACGCTGTGCTACGGCTGCAGTTTGGTGATGGGCTTCAAGCGGTGGAGGATCTAACCTGCAACACCACGACTTCATCCACAACACTGTATTGTATTGTTACAAACTTGTGTCAAAATTGTGTGTGTCTTTTAGATTTTTGAAAATTGATACTGTATTTCCACTAGCAATGACCAACATTTTTTTAGGTCATTGAAAGTGTACTGTAATACACTTTCAATGAAGGATTTTACTGACGCTTAGGAAACAGTTTTTTTAATTCACATCAACACTGCGGCTTCCTTTTTTTCTGTGTCACATCCTCATTGAAGGAAATATTTCCCATCAAACAAAACCACAAAACACCAGCCGTGCTGTTTTTGTGTCATGCATAACCGAGAATATGGTTGCACAATTTCATGAAAAAAACCTTGAACACGCAGTGGTGGATTGATGCAAAGGGGATCGAAAGTAATTTCACGTGAAACTTTTATGAATGATAAATAGAGTTCATTTGGTATCACTTCTTGTCCCTAACACAACATCAACTGTTGATTTAATCTGATAAGATTACTGTGTGATTCATGATTAATGTGCAGGATTACACACTAAGTACTCACATAAGAAAATGATGCTTTAATGGGATAGCATACACTGTTATAGTATTACGATAGTTAGGTGACTTTGTTGATGCTTGAATACATTGCCACACAATAATACGATCACTTGTTTGCCAAACTGATGTTTTAGTAGTTCACTGACACTGTTTATAATAGGATGTTAAATTATTAATCATTTGAAATGCATTTAGGATGTATGATTGATTGTCAGGTGTGCATGTGTTAACATTGTGGTGCCTTTTTAATGTACAGAAATAAATGTTTAATAAAAGATGTCATCTCCATGAATGCACGTGTTCCTTTTCAAAATCAGGGAGTTAAGATGTTTGCGTAACGTCAGGTTAATTATTAACAATACACTGAACGGGTCAATGTATTCTTGATTCGCTTCCAATTTGGAACATTGCTCTGTGTCGCCCTCTAGTGGTTGGTTATTGGACTTACAGTAAACCTTCGCCCTTAAGTTTTTAGTTCTGCATTTCAAACCGACCGCTTTGTAAATATGTGCATATATTAATATTCTCATTCACCCATGCCATTGTATTCTCTGGGCTTTGAAACAATTTAGTATGTATATCTTTTTTCTATCTATCTCCTAAGTCCCTCAAGAAATACTATATGCTGAAATTGACATATCAATCGCTTTTTGGCAAAACATTAATGCATTATTTGTAAGAAATATATCGCCTTGATCCTTGAATACTTGTTTGCAATGGAAACACGTTGAACTCGTTTATAAATGGCTTAAAAAATACAGTTTGTTGTAATTTTGACTTTAACCGTTAGATGTCGCCCTTTATCTGTTATATACTTCCATACAGTAGTTGTAGCTCTGTTGCCGGATATATCCATATAAAGTACCCTATATATATTATCCATATGATATTCGTTGCCACTGTTAATAAATGGAAATTATTAATTACGTGCTTTTCAAAGTTTTTGTTTCAACAATCTCCTTTAGTTTCTGTTTTTTCTACCTTCCTTCACAATAAAACACTAAACTTTAAGTTTGATGCTTTTTATCCAGTGCGAATAATTGTGTGTGTGATATGTGTCAACATATATTATCATGAATGTACAATTTGATAAAAAGTAAAAATATACCTTTGAAAGACTAGACTGGATGGCACATTATCCGTTTTTGGAGGCTTTTATTTTGTCGCGTTAAAGTTAACCGGAAACACTTTCTTTGTTGAGGTAACTTGTAAAGTTTGGTGCGCTTTGCCAGTCGGTGGGTGTTCGGAAGAGAAGACATAGCCGGTGAGATTTTCTCTCGGTACTGTCAGGACACCGGACAGCGTCACCCGTTCTTACTTGTATTGTCTTCAAACTTTCTGACATGGCGATGAAGATAGTAGCGTGGAGGCGACACTGGGCTTTACGTTTCACTATTGTTTCAACACCTTTCGGTTTGAAGTGAGGTGTTCACCGGAGTCGATTCCCAACGCCTTTTCCCACCATTTTTTTTCAAGAAAACATTAGTTATGTGGTCACAGTAGACACTCGTGTTGTGTGTCAAGTTCTTTTCCGCTTTATTGTTGTTTTTTCCCTTTGGCTGGAGCTCTGAAGTCGGGATCGAGCACTCTGAGGAGGTGGTGCTGAAAATGGAGGCTGTTATCGAGAAGGACTGCAGCGCGCTTGGAGGACTCTTCCAAACTCTTATCGGAGACATGAAGGTGAGATCTAATTAAATAAATAAAATGTTTTATGAATATTACTTCTGTTGCTATTCTTCCAGTATACTTTCTTAAGCTTACTTGGGGATGTACGCTAAAAAAAAAAATGTTGCTTCCCAATCTCAGCTAAATAAACATAAAGATAAACATTTCATTGATCCATTTATTTTCAAGATAATCTTACTCATCTCACTATATGAAATATAACTTACTTTAACCAATTATTATTTATTTATTTTTTATTGTTATTACTTATGGAGTATATTGTGAATAAACTGAGAACAAGAAGTGAACAAAAGTTTTAGCAACTGCTTTGTAAAGGAAAAGGGGGTAGGATTAAATAAACTCTGCTTCTTCCTACTCCTTTTCAAACATCTTGAATAGAGAAACTGGAAATTGTGGTGTATCATGTTGAATGCATGCATGTTCGAAATAAACTCAAACTCCGCTCTGTTTGACCTCTGACCTTGTTGCATATTACTGACTTGCAACATCTTTTGATCGTTTTGAAAGTCTACATTTCTGGAAGAAGTTGACTTGTTTACGCTCGTGTGTAGGAAGGCAGGTGTACAAGTTAATTAAGGCAGTATCGAAACTAAGACGTCTTCTTCCAGCAGGCTTTTAGTTGGTGTCTCAGCTGCTATGCTTGAAGAAGGAATGGAAAGAATGTCACAATCGTGCTGGAACAATGTTTGCGGGGTTAAGGGGTTGACGTGTGGAGGTCAAATGGCCAGACGTCAGTTTGTTAAAGAAAATTGCACCAGCACCTTTTGGTGTACCATGCTCCACTTTATGGTCCTCATTGTGTCTAAACCAGTGTTTTTCAACCACTGTGCCGCGGCACACTAGCGTGCCGTGAAATACAGTCTGGTGTGCCGGAGGAGATTGTGTAATTTCACCTAATTGGCTTAAAAATATTTTTTGCAAACCAGTAATTATAATTTGCAAATGTGCCGTTGTTGAGTGTCTGCACTGTCTAGAGCAATGGTTCTTAACCTGGGTTCGATCGAACCCTAGGGGTTCGGTGAGTCGGCCTCAGGGGTTCGGCGGAGGTCAAAACACACACGACTCATCGTGTAAATACAAACTTCTCCCTATCGGCGTATTACGGATACGGCAACAGCTGACTGGTTTGCAGGTGTGTAATTTGCTGTGAGTTTATGCACAGTGTTGGTTTTGTTGTTTGAACAAGGTGATGTTCATGCAAGGTTCATTTTATGCACCAGTAAAAAACATGGTAACACTTTAGTATGGGGAACATATTCCCCATTAATTAGTTGCTTATTAACATGCAAATTAGTAACATATTGGTTCTTAACTAGTCAATATTAAGTACTTATTAATGCCTTATTCAGCATGGCCTTATTATAACCCTAACCCTCTAACCCTGACCCTAACCCTAACCACATAACTCTAAACTAAGTCTTTATTACTTAGAATATGTTACCTTAGTGTCCAAATAACTCGAAATTATGTCTTTGTTACTTAGAATATGCTCCCCATACTAAAGTGTTACCAAAAACATATAATTTTGTCTTGAATTAGAATTTTCTTTTTTTTTAAATGTTTCACTAAAGAAGGGTTCGGTGAATGTGCATATGAAACTTGTGGGGTTCGGTACTTCCAACAAGGTTAAGAACCACTGGTCTAGAGCTCGGCAGCGTAACTCTTCCATATCAGTAGGTGGCAGCAGGTAGCTAATTGCTTTGTAGATGTTTGTCGTGCCATCTCCGGGTTGGGGAGGAGATCTTGCCCCAAGTGGAGGAGTTCAAGTACCTCGGAGTCTTGTTCACGAGTGAGGGAAGAGTGGATCGTGAGATCGACAGGCGGATCGGTGCGGCGTCTTCAGTAATGCGGACGCTGTATCGATCCGTTGTGGTGAAGAAGGAGCTGAGCCAGAAGGCAAAGCTCTCGATTTACCAGTCGATCTACGTTCCCATCCTCACCTATGGTCATGAGCTTTGGGTCATGACCGAAAGGACAAGATCACGGGTACAAGCGGCCGAAATGAGTTTCCTCCGCCGGGTGGCGGGGCTCTCCCTTAGAGATAGGGTGAGAAGCTCTGTCATCCGGGGGGAGCTCAAAGTAAAGCCGCTGCTCCTCCACATCGAGAGGAGCCAGATGAGGTGGTTCGGGCATCTGGTCAGGATGCCACTCGAACGCCTCCCTCGGGAGGTGTTTCGGGCACGTCCGACCGGTAGGAGGCCACGGGGAAGACCCAGGACACGTTGGGAAGACTATGTCTCCCGGCTGGCCTGGGAACGCCTCGGGATCCCCCGGGAGGAGCTGGACAAAGAGGGAAGTCTGGGCTTCCCTGCTTAGGCTGCTGCCCCCGCGACCCGACCTCGGATAAGCGGAAGAAGATGGATGGATGGATGGATGTTTGTCGTGATCACAATATGTAGACGACAGCGTGCAGGTAAAAAGGTATCTAACGCTTAAACCAAAAATAAACAAAAGGCGAGTGCCGCTAAGAAAAGCCATTGAAGCTTAGGGATGGTTATGCAAAATGAAACTAAAACTGAACTGGCTGCAAAGTAAACAAAAACAGAATGCTGAACGACAGCAAAGACTTACAGCGTGTGGAGCAGACGGTGTCCACAAAGTACATCCGTACATGACATGACAATCAACAATGTCCCCGCAAAGAAGGATAGCGACAACTTAAATAGTCTTGAGCGAGAAAACAAAGTAGGTGCGGGGAATAGCGTTCAAGGAAGACATGAAACAGCTACAGGAAAATACCAACAAAACAGGAAAAGCCACTAAAAATAGGAGCGCAAGACAATAACTAAAACACTACACACAGGAAAACACCAAAATCTTCAAAATAAGTCAGGGCATTAGAGTACACCTACCTTGAGGCGATAGTGATGCATGCTTGGTTATGGTTTGAATTCATATCCAACAATTGCAAGAATGACTTTTTATTGTCAATATCGGCTGCTGAGTTTAATTTTTTTATGTTTTTTTGCTGGTGGTGTGCCTCAAGATTTTTTCAATGAAAAAAATGTGCCTTGGCTCAGAAAAGGTTGAAAAACACTGGTCTAAACTACCTGCAGTGTGTCCATTTTCACCTGCATGTCCTCATGATGTGCATGGGGGAGCTGGAGCCCACCCCAGCTGACTTTGGTTGTCAATCAGAAAACACGTAGACAAACAAGCATTCACCCAAACCAACGTATAATTTAGATCAGGGATGTCCAAAGTGTGGCCTGGGGGCCATTTGTGGCTCGCAGCTCAAGTTTCTTTGGCCTTCAGCAGGGCTATTCAACTACATAATGAAGAGGGCCGCAGTTTCAAGAGCCCAAGGGCTCAGTGGCAGGACGTCGAAATGTGGATGTTTCGTCAGAAAGTGCCTGCACAAGTTATATCTCTTTGAAACTAAGTTTACTTAATTGCAAAGTAAACACATCAGCTTTCACACTGCACTGTCAATAAATTAATTATTCTGCCCTCGCTACTTGTTTCCAGCGTGTGCAGCTAGTTAACAGTATGAAGAAAAAGGCGCTTCAATTTCTGTTGAGGATTGATGTTCCTTCTTTTGAATTATTTTCCTTCCTTAGTTTTGTTTCTTGACACTTTTTCATTCATTTAGGTCTGTAAGACAGGGGTTAGTGCATGTGCCTCACAATACGAAGGTCCTGGGTTTGATCCTGGGCTCGGTATCTTTCTGTGTGGAGTTTGCATGTTCTCCCCGTGACTGCGTGGGTTCCCTCCGGGTACTCCAGCTTCCTCCCACCTCCAAAGACATGCACCTGGGGATAGGTTGATTGGCAACACTAAATTGGCCCTAGTGTGTGAATGTGAGTGTGAATGTTGTCTGTCTATCTGTGTTGGCCCTGTGATGAGGTGGCGACTTGTCCAGGGTGTACCCTGCCTTCCACCTGAATGCACCTGAGATAGGCTCCAGCACCCCCCGTGACCCTGAAAGGGACAAGCGGTAGAAAATGGATGGATGGAAGACTGAAAATATAAAATAAACATAACAAAAGTATACCGTCTATTGTGTAGTTTACACAAATAAAACAGAAGGTTTAGTGTTAATGTATTCACACAATAAACTAGAAATGTTTACACATATAGAAATTACACAACATTCGCACACCAAACATTGTATGTGACTAATAGCGTCACTATTAGCGTTGCCGCCCTCTACTGGTCAAATTTAGCACTACGTGTATTAAACGAGATTTGATTGTTACTCTCTGACTAAAAAACAACACAACCACGAACACAAAATACATCACAAAGTCAGCAATTTCAATACAAAACAAACCAAATATCTTGATGCACAAATTATATCTACCGAGAAATGGTTGACCAAGTTTTGTGATGGCGCTTACAAGCTGGGATTTATAACATTGTGGCTGCTTGTCTGGATCAATGTGTCCGTCACTTAAAAGGTTCGCCATAAAACAATGACTCGAGCACTTGCTCGGGGCGGAACATTCATACTTTGTTGTCCAGTCGTTGTTAAAAGTCAGATGTTTGCAATTTATTTTGATTCCTTTTCCAGTGCTGAATGAGCAGTCTTCTTCTACTCACCCCACTGCTGCTCCACTGTGACACATATGCCTCGCTGTTGCCCCTTGCGGGTTGGTGGGAATACTGCATTAATTATCAACTAAAGTTTTAATGGATTCATCAAGCCTATTTGAGTGATGTTCGGTGGGCCAAATGAAAAGCTTTGTCGGGCCGGATGTGTCCCGCAGGCCACTAGGTGAATAGGCCTGGCTTACAGCATAATAGGCCCTATTCCACCAAAAGTTCAGGAACTTTAAGTTCTTGGAACCTCTACTTCCTGGAACTAAAGTTTTCTGTCAAAGTCTATGGTTGTTGTTTACACCATATTTCACAGTTTTCAGTTTTCAGCCATATCGCCCTGCCCTATATTTATACTAATAACTAATACGCTTTATGACTTACAACACAAACCTGACTTAAAGTTTTGTCTTTAAATATACACAGTATAATGTTTGTTTTTAAATATCAAAATTACTTTTTAGTATGCTGGCCTTGTTGAAAAAAGTTTGGACACTCCAGATTTAGAGTCTCCAATTAACATTCATGTTTTGGGTAATGTTTTTGTGAGGAAAAAAACCACGCAATGATGGGGAGAACATGCAAAATCCACTCACAGAGGTGCCCCAACGTGTATTCGAACCTTTAATCCCCTAACTTTGAGGGGAAATGCTAACAACTAGACCCTCCAGCTTTCAAAAGTACTTGTGTAGTATGGATGCAACGACAAACGCTAATAGTGATAACCGCGGTAAAACTCCCAATAGTTAGTATTGCCGTTTTGAAATTAAAATGATCGAAAAACAGTGATTGATAACTACACTTTGACAAACTCAAAGACTGACGAGCATCAGTTTACTAGCTTAGATGCTAACATGAAAACAAGAAAAATTACCATCTTTTCCATTAAGAAACAACATACCCCAATCTAAACTTATATGACCACATTACTGTCTGAGCAACCAAGATATTCAATTGTGCACATTGAGCCCACTGAGACAAAGATTGTGGATGGCTGACAAGAGTGTTCACTGTGTTCATTTAATTCTGCTATTGATTAAATGCGCTAGGGGGCTGAGAACGAAATACATAATGAACCCTCATCCACCCTGTTTGAAAGGGACAGACAAAAAACGCACACACGGAAATGGCAATTTATCGATTTCAGCAAAGTTATCGAGTTCAACTTAATTTCTCGTTTGCCTAATTGATTAGGTCTAGTCTGAGTAACTCCAATTATATACAAAATTAAATAGGCTTCATGTTGAAAACAAAGGATGTATTTATCATTCAACAATTCCATTCAAACAGATATTAATTATATAACCGATATCACAAAGCTTCACAATATGTACAATATGCATCCTGTCTGTGACACAACACATGCAGGCATGTGATGTTTCCGTCTATAGTCGGAAATCCGTCTTTTTTATCTCTGTAAAAATCTAAACAAATATTTTCAGTTTTTCTTCGTTATTTTTCGACCTAGAGTGTGTGTTAAAATCTTGATCCGTTTCTTTGCCATACCTGCCAACAACTACGGTTTTCCCGTAATGAGTATGGTTTTTGATAATCCATTCCGGTTTGCGACTGCAATGGTAAGAACTACGGTTTTCCATAAAAAATTATTAACTTAAAAATCGAAGCTACTTAATGACGTTTCCCAGTAACTTAGCAGTAGCTTTGCTACTTTTTAAACAAGTAGCGATTTCCGTAGCTTAGCTATTTTTAGACCCATGTATGCTACAAAAGAATAGAGAGGGAGAAGAGAAAGAGAGATATGAACGAGTGCAACTCCACGGCCAGGGGACAAAATATACGGGAAAAATCAATGATGATTGGTTGGTTTATGTATAAGAAAATCCATGATTAGACAGGCCAATCAGAGGCAAAATAGGGCGTGTCATGGAACCAGGAAGGGAAGTCACAACAGACGCGCACATCCCAAATGATGACGAGAGAGTTGTAGAAGAGGAGAGGGAATGTTCAAGTGGGCGATTTATATATTAAAAAAACTAGTGGAGGATGGCAGAGGGATTCTCTTCCTTATATTTTTCTTTTAGCGATGTAGACGACGTCCAGTAAACCCACAATGGGTCTACTTGGCCACATTTGGACAAATGTATGCGCCTGGATAAAACAATGCCCATAACATTCATTTAGTTGTTTACCATGTAAGCCCAAATCTAAACTGCTCTCGACATGGAAGATGTGGAATACACATTTCAGAACACACATGATTGTGGCAGACATGTGATGACTTTTGCTACAGTATAGCCTGTCTAAATGCTAAATTTCATTTTCATTGCTGTTTTAGAACAAGACAGTAACTGACATTTTGTTCATCATTTCTACCGTTTTTATTTTGACATTGAATAGTTTAATTATTTTGAAACCTAAACAACATGACTGCAATATATTTATTTCATGCTATTAAACACAAATGGCTATTCAGATAAAGGAAGCTAGCTAATAGAATAAACATTCTTTGTACTCTTTCTGATTTTTGCATGAGTTTTGCATTTGGAGTAGTTAGAAGTGGAGAGGGAGTCGAAGAGACAGACATTGGCTATAAAATCCAAGGCAGAATCCACTAAATTAGAAACAAAATGGAAAATGCAAGCTGCTCAGAAATTTGCCAGGAAAGCTCATGTCAGAGCCATCAAAGCAAAAATGCAAAAGTAATGTGTGAACGAAAATAATGTAAATAACTAGATGAACCATCTGTGGCTGTGAACACTGGTAAGGTTGTAAATACTGTATAGAGTAGGCTAACCCATGTAGTTCCTGTGGATGTAAACACAAGTTGTAATTACTGTAGTGACTAAATAACATAGTGACTGAAACAGACATACAGACATAGTGATTCATTTGGATGAATGGGGTCCATCCATCCATCCATCTTCTTCCGCTTATCCGAGGTCGGGTCGCGGGGGCAGCAGCCTAAGCAGGGAAGCCCAGACTTCCCTCTCCCCAGCCACTTCGTCCAGCTCTTCCTGTGGGACCCCGAGGCGTTCCCAGGCCAGCCGGGAGACATAGTCTTCCCAACGTGTCCTGGGTCTTCCCCGCGGCCTCCTACCGGTCGGACGTGCCCTAAACACCTCCCTAGGGAGGCGTTCGGGTGGCATCCTGACCAGATGCCCGAACCACCTCATCTGGCTCCTCTCGATGTGGAGGAGCAGCGGCTTTACTTTGAGCTCCTCCCGGATGGCAGAGCTTCTCACCCTATCTCTAAGGGAGAGCCCCGCCACCTGGCGGAGGAAACTCATTTCAGCCGCTTGTACCCGTGATCTTGTCCTTTCGGTCATAACCCAAAGCTCATGACCATAGGTGAGGATGGGAACGTAGATCGACCGGTAAATTGAGAGCTTTGCCTTCCGGCTCAGCTATATATATAATTGTATGTATATATATATATATATATATATATATATATATATATATATATATATATATATATATATATATATATATATGTATATGTATATATATATATATATATATATATATGGTAACACTTTAGTATGGGAAACATATTCACCATTAATTAGTTGCTTATTAAAGTAACAAATACTTAAGGGTTAGGGCTAGGGTTACTAATAAGCAATACTTCTGAGGTTATTGAGGGAAGACTCTTAGTTAATGGCTTACTGGTTGTATAATAAGGCCATGCAGAATAAGGCATTAATAAGTACTTAATAATTACTAATTAAGATATATATATATATATATATATATGTATGTATGTATGTGTATATATATATATATATATATATATATATATATATATATACAGTATGTGTGTGTATGTATGTATGTATGTGTGTGTGTATGTATATATATATATATATATATATATATATATATTTAAGGCACAAAATGTCCCCAATTGGATGTACAATGTACAATACCTCTGCTCACTTCTATGTATTACTTTCATTCCCACACAATTATTATTCAAACAGATATGACTTGTGTTTCTGTGTAATTTCCCGACTTTAATTACATAATATATTGTAATTAAATAACTTAACATGTGTGGTACTATTGCTCAAATTCACGATATCGCGTTGCTAGGCATAACTGCCCCGTTGGCCAATTGACTGGCAGCACAATTGATTCACTGCTTTGTATGAAATATAATATTATGAATTATTAACAATATACTACCCATGACCCCAAATGCAGTGTTACTAAATATAAATATGTTTTATTAAACCCATGAGGGAAGTTTAAGAGAGAGCAGTGACTATGTAATGGTGTATTTATCAATGACGCTCTACTTGAATCAGAGAAAGGATAAAAGCGATGTAATGGAGAAAAGCAGAGATCACTAGAAGAAAAGAGCTGAAGTCTTTGTTGGGTGTAATGTTTGACAGCATAACATGAGATTCCTCAGGCTCTTGACAGTTGTAGCACACAACTGGCAAACATTTGGTCAAGCCCTCCCTCACTTCTTCTAGTGCTGCTCTACACTGCCCACTTCCACTCCACTCACTAGCCTACAGCCGCTACTCACCACCAATTGTTTTCCGTTGTAGTTTTAGATCACTCTATTTTGAGCCCGAGACCTGAATTGGATAAATTTGGAGTCCCATTAGGACCCAGGCTCATTATGGCATAGTAATAATACTTTGACTGTGTGGGGACTTTTCTTAAAGAAGCCACTGACCCATTTTGCAGCCGACAGGACATGATGGTAAATATCTTTATAATTGTTATATGTGGAGGAAAAAACAACATAATTTTGAGGAACTCAATATTATAATGAGCAATAAGCTTATTATAGTCGTGAAGGTGAAGAGAGTCATCACCTGCACATAATCTTGACTCATGTAACTGTGTGAATGGTGAAATCTGCTTTGATTATGTCCTTCATGTTTGTCTCTCTTTTTCTCGTTCACAGAGCAGCTACCCTGTTTGGGAGGACTTCATTATCAAGGCTGGCAAACTGCAGTCCCAACTGAGGTGAGCATTGGGCTTGCACCACATATTTGCATGACGATGACCTTATTTCCATTGCAAGTTAGTATTTTGCCAAACAATGTTCATGTGTATGTTCATTCAAATAAAATAGTTTTTTATTTAGCCTGAATTTTTCAAAAGTAAAGAATTTCCTGACATCTAAAAACATTTTTTGCTGAGCACGTCCATTCAGATTAATCTGATTTGTCTTCTTAACATTGTGCATTTGGACAAGTCCTGCCAGTCTTTTCCTAACAATGGCTGTCAATCCTCACCACCTCTCTTGGTTGGCTTTAAGTGGCCACGTGTCAGCAGACAAACATCTTACGACATCTGAGATAAAAGCTTATTGTTCTGCAAGTACTGTAACTATGGATGCCCTACAGTCAGGAATATTCTTTGATTAATAGAGCACGGCAGATCTCTTGCCATGTTAAGTGTCCACGTGTTACTGGGCAGACTCGGAGTGACAGCTGTACAAAGGCTCGGGGACATAACAATGCATACTAAAGGGCCCTCAGTGTCCCATTGAGTAATGGTGATATGTTGTTATGGTGCGCCCATAATTTAGGGGTTAGATATGTGACCCTGTCATATTAAGCTCAGGGGCGCATTTGTGGCCTTATTGCTAATGACTGCCTATTTGACAGTAGGGTGTTTCTGTGGGTGTGTGTACTGGGGCAGTGTCTAACGATCATAGTGACCACTGACTTTTCTGCTGATTTGGATAAATGTACCTGGGTGACTGCATGGTTGAATCAGGTTTTCTACCTTTGTAAATTTTGGTAATTTGTCACACTATGTGGCTAAGAGTCACGTGACATAGCAGTAAACCTTTTATAATAAAAGGCAGTAGCGACCCTCCATGCTTTTAGTCAGTTTTGCCGAGTAAACAGCATCCAAGTCATCTTCAAGCACCTGTTTTGGGAAGTAGTCACAGCAAGGCACCTGGCAGCATCAGTGGTTCTGTTCTTGCTCATCCTGTTGTAGGACATTCTGTTGCAATGAATCTGCATTATTTCAATTGAATTCCAGCTTAGTAAAAGATAAACAAAAACACTTGAATTATGAGGATTATTCTTTAGTCTGCGTTGTGATTAAAAGTTAAAAATTGACAATGTCTTAACTAGATTCCATGGACAGTCCAGAAGTCATTCGAGTGCAACGCTATTTATATTCAATCTGTTTTGGTATTTGAAACTTTGCTCCAATTAAACTCTGCCTACACTCTGCCCCAAGGCTGCAGTAGTTCAATATACTGTAGCTGTACTAATGCCAGTCCTGCTGGAGTGCGCCACCTAATTGTTAGAGGTATAACGATTCGTTTTAACAATGATTCGATTCAATATTTGTAGCTACCGATATGATTCAGGGACGATATTATTTTTTAGAATGATACAATCTCGCTTGTCCCCACATCTGCGGTCCATTCCAAGGTTTCTCATTCTTCCCATTGGGTTTAGTTTTTTCTTGCCCGGATTTGGGATCAGAGCCAAGGATGTTGTTATGGTTTGTGCAGCCCTTTGAAGCATTTGTGATTAGGCGCTATATAAATAAACTTTGATTCATTGATTGATTGAATCCACTGTTTTCCTTTTTTAGTATCGATAAAATAGATCAATTCCCTTTTAAAACGATTTTGGATCGATACCTATCTCTTGGAAGGCAAACTTGCCGAGCACAGATCGACATACCGGTACCTTAAATGTAGGAATATATATCAATGTATTGATCAATCAGTACACCCCTACTAATTGTCCTAACAGTGACCCACTACATACATATATTTTTGTCTGCTTTTAAGTTTTTTTTACAGCTACTTCAAATTTGGCAAAATAGCGGTTTTGGCCACTTGCTGGCTTGTCGCCCCCCACCCATAGAGCTCTCTAATCTGTTGTTGGACTGGGTTACAGAGAAGGACACACACACACACAAATTGTAGAACACAAACACCCACCTTCCCGCTTTGGCCTAGATAAGTGGCTAGCGAGCAGTGGTAGTAGCATATGTCTGTGTGTGTAATGATGTCCTTAGGGTACTACTCTGTAATTTAGCCCTTCTGCACCCCTCTTACAAAGCAACTCGGAAATCGACCAATTGCAATGTTCAGACGGTTCAGTCATTTTTGGGGGAGGGCAGGGGGCCAACTATGGTATTTTTTCTACTGCCCATGTTGGTTTGAGTGCTTAAAAGAAATACTACAGAGTGGAATAAAGGCTAGCTGTTTTCTAATCACAGACTCCTTTTAACTTCTTAGTGTTTGGTCTGTTTGTTGGCTCATGGCTGATGCAGCTGTGTCTTGGACAGACACAATTTATTTTAGTTGGAAGTATTAGTGGAACAGAAAAAGACCACCACAAGAGATCAAATTGTTTGGCTGTAGTGTGGCTATTAAATCCATTGAAGCTGAGATCTTGAGAAGGACGATGTGCAACAGACAGTATAGTTAATGCTTTATACCAGATCTGGGCAAAATACGGCCCGTTAGGATTTTCAATCTGACCCGCCATTTTTTACACCTCTAACATCAAAACTGTAGCCGCCGTTATGATGTGCAGTGCTGTATATATGCTGTCTATAGAATATTTTGGTACTTTTTGATACTTTTCTAAATAAAGGGGACCAGAAAAAAATGGCATTATTGGCTTTATTTTAACAAAAAATCTTACGGTACATTAAACATATGTTTCTTATTGCAATCGAAGAACAATTTTGGCCTTAAATAAAATAGTGAACATACTAGACAACTTGTCTTTTAGTAGTAAGTAAGCAAACAGAGGCTCCTAATTTGTCTGCTGACGTATGCAGTAACATATTGTGTCATTTCTCATTTTATTATTTTGTCAACATTATAAAGGACCAACTGTAAAAATTGATTATTAATCCACTTGTTCATTTACTGTTAATATCTGGTTATTTTCCGTTTCAACATGTTCCATCTGAACTTCTGTTCAAATGTAATAATCACTTATTCTTGTGTTTTATACTTAACATTAGTTTTGGGTAATACCCTAAATTTAGGTATTGATCCGATACCAAGTAGTTACAGGATCATACACTGGTCATATTCAAAGTCCTCATGTGTCCAGGGACATATTTACTGAGTTTATAAACATATGAATTCAAAAAAAGTCAAAAAGATTTTGTGACGATAAAAAATATAGATGAAATCATAGTAGTATCCACTAGATACGCTCTTGTACTTGGTATCATTAAAGTGGATGTCAGGTGTAAATCCACCCATGGCATTTGTTTACATTCAGGCGTGCTAGCTTTTGTTATCGGTGACGCCGGTGAGCTGTTGTATCCTCCTACAGTGTGTAGTGAAGCATGTTTAGCTATTCGCCGTCCTGCAGGGATGATACTTGTAAGAAACTTACTTTATTTGTCGCCATGTAGGCGAAGATTAGTGATTTAGAAGTAGCTAAAACACTGCCGACTGTGGATGGATGTTCGCTGCTAGCTATCTAGCCATATCTTAAAGGACCTTTTCCTGAGGGTGTTACAGTGTTAGAGCTTAAATTTATATAGTCAGTTTTTAGGCCAAAATGCGTCCATTCTCCCTTTTCTGTCTACACACTGTCTGCTTGTAAGTAGTCTGTGATTGTGCGCTGCCGAACACGCTCCTCTGGTTGTAAACCCAGCAATGTCATGACGTGACGACGCGCCGTCATACCCGTTAAAAACAAATAATAATAAAAATTGGGAAACCATTCATCTATCCATTTTCTACCGCGTGTCCCTTTCGGGGTCGCGGGGGTGCTGGAGCCTATCTCAGCTGCATTCGGGCGGTAGGCGGGGGACACCCTGGACAAGTCGCCACCTCATCACAGGGCCAACACAGATAGACGGAACCGGTACTTTTCAAACAGAGTATAGTACCGTTTTTGATTCATTAGTACCACGATACTATACTAGTACTGGTATACCGTACAACCCTAGTGTGTATATGTATATATATATATATATATATATATATATATATATATATATATATATATTAGGGGTGTAACTAGGGCTGAAACGACGCGTCGACGTAGTCGACGTCATCGGTTACGTAAATACGTCGAGGACGTTTTTGTTCGTCGTCGCGTCGCATATTTACGTCACACTACCGTCATGGCGGAGCGCAAAGCAGACGATGCGAGCGGTGCGAGCGAGGGGAAAAAAGCACGCCAAAAGTCGTCAAAAGTGTGGGAGTATTTCAATAAACGGCCTAAGAAGAAACGCTACTTTTACTCCGCTACTTTTATCTACATTCAGCTCGCTACTCGCTACTAATTTTTATCGATCTGTTAATGCACGCTTTGTTTGTTTTGGTCTGTCAGACAGACCTTCAAAGTGCCTTACTGGTGACGTTTCACTTCGTTCCACCAATCAGATGCAGTCACTGGTGACGTTGGACCAATCAAACAGAGCCAGGGGTCACATGACCTGACTGGCTCCGAGCTAACTTCGGGTGTTACCATTTAGTGGTCAATTGTACGGAATATGCACTGTACTGTGCAATCTACTAATAAAAGTTCCAATCAATCAATCAAAAGTGTGAAGGAAAAAATACCCTTTTTTTTAATTTAATAACATTTATATGTGGGCTTTGTACCGAGGATGTCGTTGTGGCTTGTGCAGCCCTTTGAGACACTTGTGATTTAGGGCTATATAAATAAAGATTGATTGATTGATTGATTGATTTCAACCGTAAAGACTGACTGCACAGTTCCTGTCTTCACAATAAAAGTCCCGCTCCATCGCGCCTGCGCTTTCAAAATAAGAGTCTCCGAAAGCCAGCGCAAACAAGCTAGCAAGCTACGGAGTTTGCCGCCAATGTATTTCTTGTAAAGGGTATAAAAACGAATATGGAAGGTGGACAAATAAGATGCCAAATAACAACCACTTTCATGTGGTATTAGACAGAAAGGATGAACTTTTTTTCTCCTCCATTTGAAAACGTGGACGTTACCAGCACTGCTTCCTGATTACAATCAATGCAAGTCATCAGAATCAGGTAATACACCAACTTATATTCTTGTCTTCATGAAAGAAAGGAATCTATATGTTAAACATGCATGTATAATTATTAAAACACCTTTAACATGTAAACAAAAACGGCAAAATAAATAAATATAAATTATATACTGTATATATCAATGTATGTATATATATATATATATATATATATATATATGTGTGTGTGTGTGTGTGTGTGTGTGTGTGTGTGTGTGTGTGTGTGTGTGTGTGTGTGTATATACACATATATATATATATATATATATATATATATATATATATATATATATATATATGATATGTGTGTGTATGTTACTCAGTACTTGAGTAGTTTTTTCACAACATACGTTTTACTTTTACTCAAGTAAATATTTGGGTGACTACTCCTTACTTGAGTAATAAATCTCTAAAGTAACAGTACTCTTACTTGAGTACAATTTCTGGCTACTCTACCCACCTCTGCTAATAATGTTGTTGTATGCACACTGTGTCGAGCGGAAATGGCCTATCATAGCAGCACAACGGCAGCGTTCTTGCCATCACCATCAACTAGTCAATCGTCCGCGTGAGTATACGTTGTCATCATTACACAAAAACATGAATGTGTCATTTGTATCTGCGTTGTAAATTCATAAACTAAAGCACCGTTTCGCTCTGAGAGGAGCGTTTGGCGTGCCTGTTCAGTGTTTACAAAGACGCGCTCCTCTTTAACGCTAACGTTAATTAGTTGTGCAAATACCTTTTACAACATTAACAATTACGTATACTATGTACAAACGAACAATTAACTTTCACTTTAATCATACTATCATTGTTGTGTTATTAAGCAAAATAAGCAAAAGTTTTACTTTTGTTGAAATGTTTACACTGTTGTTACAGAATATTTCGTTTTGCACTTTTTTGTATTGGATGTGTATCTTTATTTTTGCACATTTTAGCAAATAAGCAATACTTTTACTTTTGTTGAAATGTTTACACTGTTGTTACAGAATATTTCCGTTTTGCACTTTTTTGAATTGGATGTTTATCTTTATTTTTGCACATTTTAAAGCAAAATAAGCAATACTTTTACTTTTGAAATGCTTATACTATTGCAGAATATTAAGATTTGCACTGGATGTTTACTTTTATATTTGCACATTAAAAGCAAATAAGCTACTTTTAATTTTGTTAAATGTTTACATTGTTACAGAATATTTTGTCATGTTGTTGTCAATGTTGACTGAGTGGCCATACTTTTTTTTTGTAAATAAAAGCCATGCCTTTTGAAAAAACTGGCCTACATTTATTTTTTCATCTTCATTTTAAATAAAAAAAATAATCGGTAAAAGGAAAAATAATCTATAGATTAATCGAAAAAATAATCTATAGATTAACCGATTAATCGAAAAAATAATCTATAGATTAATCGATAGAAAAATAATCGTTAGCTGCAGCCTTAGGTGTAACGGTACGTGTATTTGTATTGAACCGTTTTGGTACGGGGGGTTCGGTTCGGAGGTGTACCGGACGAGTTCCCACACGAACATATTAAGTAGCCGCCTAAGCTAAAGTCTTAACAAGCTGCTCCGCTTCCTTCTGTCTGTCTCTGTCAGTACTCTACACAGCACCCAGCATTGTCCCACCCACACAACCATCTGATTAGTTACACGCAGAGCGGTAACAGCCAATCAGCAGTGCGTATTCAGAGCTCATGTAGTCAGTGCTTAGCGTTTAGCAGGTAAGCATCAGGCCACAGACTCTCCCCAAATTATAATAAACACCTCCCAGTCAACTACTAGTAACATCACTATGAGCCCGTTGACGTTCTAGAAATATAAACTGCAGCTCAGCTCGCTCGCAGTCCTGGCTTGAGGTGAAGGCTAATTTGCTTTTAGCGTAACGTGAGCACATTTTAGAATAGAATAGAAAGTACTTTATTGATCCCTGGGGGAAATTCAGCACCACAGTTCGCTCACAATAGACCATAATAATAATAAATAATATAATATATATAGTATATATATGTATATAATAAATATTTTCTACATATACTCTACATTTAAGTGCAGTCAAGGAACATATGCATTATACAGTCTGATGGCTGTCGGTATGAAGGACCTACTGTGTCGTTCCGTGTTGCATTTTGGGAGTCTGAGCCTTCCACTGAACGTGCTCATTCTCTCCGCAAGGTCCGAGTGTAGTGGGTGGGAGGTGTTGTCCATAATGGCTAGGAGTTTTGCTAGACTTCTCATCTCTGACACCACCGCCAGAGAGTCTCGCTCCACTCCCACCACGTTACTGGCCTTCTCTACCAACTTGTCCAGCCTGTTTGCGTCCCTCGCTCTCAGCCCGTTGCCCCAGCAGGCCACGGCGTACAAGAAGGCGCACGCCGCCACCGACTCGTAGAACATCTTCAACATCTTTGTACAGACGTTGAAGGATCCTAGTCTCCTGAGGAAGTAGAGGCGGCTCTGTCCCTTCTTGTAGAGTGCCTCAGCGTGTTTTGACCCATTCAGCTTGTTGTCGATTTGTACACCGAGGTATTTATAATCCTCAACCATGTCCACATCGACCCCCCTGATGGAAACAGGGGTCGCCGGAGTACTCCTCCTCCTTCCCAAGTCCACAACCAGCTTCTTGGTCTTCGTCACATTAAGCTGGAGGTAGTTCTTTCCACACCATGTGACAAAGTCCTCCACCAGTGCCCTGTATTCCTCATCATCACCATCCTCAATACACCCCACTATCGCAGAGTTATCAGAAAACTTCTGAAGGTGGCAGGACTGGCAGGAGTGAGAGTGGAAATCGGTGGTGTAGATGGTGAAGAGGAAGAGGGAGAGGACTGTGCCATGCGGGGCCCCGGTGTTGCTGACCAGCCTGTCAGACACACAGTCCTGCAGTCGCACGTACTGTGGTCTGTCAGTCAGGTAATCAACAACCCAGGACACCAAGGGGGCCTCCACCTGCATCGTCTCCAACTTCACACCCAGTAGTCCAGGCCGTATGGACAAATTTTTAAGCGTTGACTGATCCGCAGTTACAAAAAGGTTGGGAACCACTGCTTTACAGAGAGTAAATGGGACAATGAAAAATGAGGATTACCTCCAAATTCTTCAGGACAACCTACAAACCCCGTTTCCATTTGAGTTGGGAAATCATATGGAAACAGGGTTTGTAAAATCATCAGCCCGGAAGTTGGGTCTTGGGCGCAGTTGGGTGTTCCAACGGGACAATGACCCCAAACACACATCAAAAGTTGTAAAGGAATGGCTAAATCAGGCTAGAATGAAGGTTTTAGAATGGCCTTCCCTAAGTCCTGACTTAAAAGTGTGGACAATGCTGAAGAAACAAGTCCATGTCAGAAAACCAACAAATTTAGCTGAACTGCACCAATTTTGTCAAGAGGAGTGGTCAACAATTATACCAGAAGCTTGCCAGAAGTTTGTGGATGGCTACCAAAAGAACCTTTTTGCAGTGAAACTTGCCAAGGGACATGTAACCAAATATTAACATTGCTGTATGTATACTTTTGACCCAACAGATTTGGTCACATTTTCAGTAGACCCATAATAAATTAATAAAAGACCCAAACTTCGTGAATGTTTTTTTGTGACAAACAAGTATGTGCTCCAATCACTCTATCACAAAAAAATAAGAGTTGTAGAAATAATTAAACTCAAGACAGCCATGCCCCCAGACACATATTTCTCTCAATGTGGCCCCTAAATAATTGCCCGGGTCTGACTAATACTGTATATATGAATACACTTTATAATACAGAACACGTGCCAAGATCTAAAATACAGCTAAAATGTATTCTATATTATAATTTCTGGAATTCCCTCCGGGTACTCCGGCTTCCTCCCACCTCCAAAGACATGCACCTGGGGATAGGTTGATTGGCAACACTAAATTGGCCCTAGTGTGTGAATGTGAGTGTGAATGTTGTCTGTCTATCTGTGTTGGCCCTGCGATGAGGTGGCGACTTGTCCAGGGTGTACCCCGCCTTCCGCCTGATTGTAGCTGAGATAGGCTCCAGCGACCCCCAAAGGGAATAAGCGGTAGAAAATGGATGGATGGATGGATGGAATTTAGTGTCTCAAAAGCGGGGTTAAATTCAGCCTCTTTCTATGGTCCAAATCAACCACAGCTACATTCCAGTCTCTGCAGCACTAAGAATAGGTGGCGGCAGCAGTACTCAATGCATCATTGTCAGAAAGAGCACTTTGCTATTCTATGCCACAATCTATGGGGAATTGAGATTGGCTTCGTCAAGCTTTTGTGAACTGGGTGAGATAAAGTCGGTCGTCTTCAAGGACAGGACAGGTGTTTTGGAAAATAGTTTAAGTCATTGTTGTTGTTATGACCAATGTCATCAGCAGTGTTCATTTTGACAACAAATGTATTTTAGTATAGTCATATTTGAGTCATATAAATTGATTTATTTTTTATAAACTATAAAGGATAACACATCTTTGAAGTTGTCTCGATACCACTTTTTTAAAGGTTATTACAATTACTGTTTAACGTAATAAATCAACACTGCATAACTTAGCATATGCAGATGCATTTCAATAAATATGAATATGGTGCATCCCATTATTTCAGTATCAATTCAAACTAAAAGTCTTATTAAAGCCTCAGATTTTTTTTGTGTTAATTTCTGAACGTGCAGTCAATAGAGTATAGTATGCAACGGAGCAGATAGTCCGCAATTGTATCAAGCAAACAAGCTGAGTAGAGCTTCGCTCTGAGTGAAGTGTAAAAGGAAACCAAGCGCAGTGCTAAAGTTAAAGTTAAAAGTTAAAGTTAAAATACCAATGTTTGTCACGCACACACTAGGTGTGGTGAAATTTGTCCTCTGCATTTGACCCATCCCCTTGTTCACCCCCTGGGAGGTGAGGGTGAGCAGTGGGCAGCAGTGGTGCCGCACCCGGGAATCGTTTTTTGGTGATTTAACACCCAATTCCAACCCTTGATGCTGAGTGCCAAGCAGGGAGGTAATGGGTCCCATTTTTTTTATAGTCTTTGGTATGACTCGGCCGGGGTTTGAACTCACAACCTACTGATGTCAGGGCGGACACTCTAACCACTAGGACCACTGCGTTCACTTGTGTTAAAAATAATTGTATTGATTTAACAGGAAATAATGAAAATGGAACATAAACATGTATTTGACGCTCAAATCTTAACATTAAGAATTTATTGAGAACCGCTTTTAATACAGTGTTACATTATTTACATACACAAAGATGTATATATGAACTGTTGGCAGTTTGGAGTGCATAACCTACTTACCGTAAATCATATGTTAACTATTAAGTGTGTTCAATAACATTGTAACTGTTTTCTGTTCCATCATTAAAATGTTATTATGCAGGTCTACTATTTATTTAGACAATTACGACAACAAAAATACTGATCTATAGTTTGTTGAAAATAAAAGATACTTTCAACGCCAGTATACAGTGCCTAAAAATGTGCACATGGTTATGATCATATGAAGAAACAAACTGGTTGTATTCTGTATTGTTTATAACAGGGGTCACCAACCTTTTTGAAACCAAGAGCTACTTCTTGGGTACTGATTAATGCGAAGGGCTACCAGTTTGATACAAACTTAAATAAAGAAATAGCCAATTTGCTCAATTTACCTTTAACTCTATGTTATTATTAATAATTAATGATATTTATCTTTGTGGAAACACTGATCATCTTAATGATTTCTCACACTAAATATATATAGAAACAGATAAATATCAATATGCAACACTTTATTTTTGTATTTTCTCTAAGTGCACATTTTTCAAATTGAACATTTTCAAATGATCACTTCTAAGACAGTCTTGTGAAATCACAATATCCCATTTTAACTAGCTAGCCACTAACATTTTTTAACAAATCATGAATTACTTTGCACCATGTTTGTACAAATAATAACTCATGTAAAATACAAAAGTCAACTCTCAAATGTTTAAATAAATCATGTCACACTTTGAACTGGACACCAAATCTGTTATCTGTTTCTTTGTCAGTTAGTGAAGACCAAGTCTTTAAAATATTTTCTTGGATTTTCAAATTCTATTTGAGTTTTGTCTCTCTTAGAATTAAAAATGTCGAGCAAAGCGAGACCAGATTGCTAGTAAATAAATACAATTTAAAAAATAGAAGCAGCTCACTGGTAAGTGCTGCTATTTGAGCTATTTTTAGAACAGGCCAGCAGGCTACTCATCTGGTCCTTACGGGCTACCTGGTGCCCGCGGGCACCGCGTTGGTGACCCCTGGTTTATAACTACACTGGGTGTGCATAATAATTGGCTTCTTGGCCACTGTCCCGTGTAAAAACAGCAACCAGTGTTATAACATTAACGTATATATGTCTCACATAGCTGTCTTTCTTTGTGTGTTAGGTTGAAAAATGACAAATCAGTTTTTTTGGGGTTGTCCATTTGTGCAATTAAAAAGCTAAACAGAGCATCAGCTGAACACCAATTAAAGTGCACTGTGCAAGTGCATGTACATATTGGGCGGTAAGCTCAGCTCAGTTGGCAGCATCATGGTGCAGGGCTCGAACTTAACCGCGGCAAGTGCCGCGACCGCCCTTATCACCTGCCGTGATGCCATCCATCCAGGCGGGGTACAATGACCAGCATTTACGGCAAGAACATGCCGTGACTGCCCTTGACTTTTTCAATTCAATCCAATCCACTTTATTTGTATAGCACATTTAAACAACAAAAATGTTTCCAAGTGCTACACAACAATATTAAAAACAATATTCAAATATTATCCTTAGCTCCACCAATGACTGAATAAAAATAAATATAAATATAAAACCAATATAAAAATAAATATGATTAAAAAACAAATTTAAAGGGTAAAACCAATTAAAACAATAAATACAAATCTAAATTTAAAAACACAGAGGACCACACAACTCACGTAGTGTTAAAAGCCAGAGAATAAAAGTGGGTCTTAAGATGAGACTTAAAACACTGCACTGTGGGAGCAGTTCGAACATGGAGGGGCAGAGTGTTCCAGAGCTTAGGGCCGACCACAGAGAAGGTCCTGTCTCCCCTGGCTTTACCATATTTACTTGTTAATGGACTAGGGATGTAACGGTAAACGATATAATGATAAACTGCGGTAAAATTCCGGACGGTAAGGTAATACCGTTTAATTATTTAACTATTGAAAAATTGTCATTTATTAATGCATTCTAAGCGACATTGCTCACTTCCTGAAAACGCACCAGCAGCCGCATCTCCGAAGATGACGCATGCGCACCAGCGCTGTTTGCAATGGCAGAAAACACACGGACGTCGCTATTGAGATTTTGCCCTCGTAGTACACGGACAAAATCTGAAGTCTGAATGCATTTTGGATTGGTAAAGCAAGCTGAAAGTAAAATAATTGAGGATAGTCAACCCATCACCAGAAAATGCAGGAAAGAAGTCCCCGCGAAGGTAGGCCACACTTCAAACACGTTGAGCCAACTCCGGAACCAGCGGTAACAACTCCACGTCGAGTGTAAGGTACGTCAATTTGTAGCTGAATGCATGATGGAAAGTGTTTGAAAATGAACATGTCGGTTGTCCCTCAAACGTTGTTATAGTTACACTTAATTGTTACATAAATATACTTGTTATTGGGCGCTACCGATGAGAGCGTGTAGTGTGTGCACACAATGCATACTGCAGCAGAACAAAATGTACTTCTCTTTATGTGTTTTGTGCTGTTGATGACTGCTGCTAATTTACGTTACTTTTAAAACTTAGTGTTAAAAACAAATCCTAGCAGAAACGCTGCAATGTGTTTTGTTTTTACTAGTGAAACATTAGGGTTTGTGTGTCACTGTGTGTCAGTCGGATGATTATAATAATAATTAGCATCTAATAAAAATAATAATACATTTGCTTTCCCCTTATTTACAGAGTGGGCATGCAGCGGGCAAGTTGGATGCTACAGTACATCATCATCTACCAACATCACATACAATACCTGATGTCTTCTATAAGCAGCTGCTTTTGCTTCCTCGACAAAAATGGCAAAAGAGATCACTGCAGCGCTGTCATATTTCATTGACAAACTTTCAAATTGATATGTGTAAGACTAGACCTCTCATATATCAACACCCTTGTTGTATACTAGGACAAATAGTGCAGTTACATCTTATGGCCATCTTTCACATTTTTACATGTATTATTATTTATTTATGTTATTCAATTTCTGCCATATTACTTTGTTAATAATGCCTATGTTGCTTTCATATGCACATTTATTTTCTACTTCAGGTACATGTAACAGTTATCTACTATAATTTTTATTCTACAAAGTATATCATTTTGAATGTTTTTTTAATTAGACTTAGTTAAAAGATTTCAGTATACAGTAAGTACTGTTTGAACACATTTAAAAAATACCGCCATATTAATGATAACCGTGATCATTTTGGTCACAATGACCGTGATAAGAAATGTTCATACCATGACATCCCTATAATGGGAAATCGAACAAATTTGGCAACTGCCAGCCAATCCCTATAGACAGCATCGAGTTAATGTTGTGACTAGTAGCACTTGAAATAGTCAGTATATATGTTTTAATCTTGGATTAGTAACCTCTGCCCTAACACTGTATTTATTAGCCAATACTCTATACAGGCTATGTGTGATCAGGAAACGCTTTCTTCATAGATGGAATGCTAAAATCTGAATCTACAACACGGCACATTCTTTTTTTTTTTTTTGTCCTGTCCAGCTTCTCAGGCAAATCATATAGTTGATGAAGATGCCCATATCGGCTGTTCAGATTTACTTTACAAAAGAGAAGTGTAGGATACTTCTCTTGTTGCCTTATTTGTATTTGACTTTATTAAATGTATTTATATTATCATTTGGTGCAGCCGGGCCGGAGCAGGAGGGGATAGAAAGAGAAAAAAAGAAGACAGAGGGGGAAATTGTGGGGACAAGAGGGGGATTAGACAGAGAGACAAAAACAACAACAGCAAACACAACACCAACAATAGAGCAACATCAGCAAATACGACATGTACAAATATGATGGTAAAAGTGATAGCAAATAAGCAGTTAGCGAAAATAAAAAATAATACAGAAATGACAATGAGCATTATTACACTACAAATGGAGCAATACAAATACCAATAGAAATAGCGCTATTGATAATGAACAATACCAATAATTTACCTCTATTATCAACAATACAGTTGTTCAAATGCAACAATACATATATGTAATGATAACTTGAGATACGAAAGAATGCAGAAAAATGGAGGGGGAGAAAGAGAAGCAACCTACATTAACCTTGTAGATTGTTATAGTAACAATAGGTTAAGCTTTGTCAGTGTGCCATGTGTTATACCCAGTTTACCCGAGGGTAACAACGTTAATATATGTTTGTGGTTATGTGCATGAGTGTACGTATGCATATGTACTTGTATATGTACAGAATGTGCACATCCGTAAAAGACGGTCAGCTTGAAGACGTCTGTAAAACCAAATCCATGCACCATTTTGACCAAAAAACTACCATTACATGTTATGTAGACCACAAGGAAGAGTTTTAAATGTAGAAAAACATAATATAACCCCTTTAATGGAAAAGTTGTTTTTTGTTGTACTTAGAAACTTTAAAATGAATGTACTCCCCTTCAGAACACTTTTGTAAGTGCCTTGGAAAATGTGTTGCGTGTCTCCGTGTGGCATGTGTGACTGCTATAGTGTTGTTTCTTTTGAGACCAGGTATCAGTTAAAATGCATGTTCACATAAGGGCACCAACAAAAGAGGATTTCTCACATTATTAACTAGATCCACTCGACATCCATTGCACCGGTCGCCCAGGGGCGGGGTCCCCACGTCTGCGGTCCCCTCCGAGGTTTCTCATTGTGCCCATTGGGTTGAGTTTTTTCTTGCCCTGATGTGGGATCTGAGCCGAGGATGTCGTTGTGGCTCGTGCAGCCCTTTGAGACACTTGTGATTAAGGGCTATATAAAAAAAAAATTGATTGATTGATTGATTGATCGATTTAATCCCACACGTGTGATCTCATTGATGAGAGGTATGTTGTGTCTGATGTTATCAATGTATGCTGGTTAACCTGTCAGCAGGCCTGACACTAAGGCAATGTTGCCAGACACCAAAGGATTAGTCATTTTGGCAGCCATAAAGTGTTGTCTGATAATATTAAAGCAAAATGTAATTTTAAACCGATGTTGTTCGCAGTGAATAGATTGACATACTTCGGTCTGCCGTGTCGCTTCACCTCAGACTGTTTGCACTGCATATACTTAACAAGAGAACAAATAGTGGCTCTGTATGACTTTTGCCTGCCCAAGGGCCCCTTTTTTGTTTAGCTAGGGCTAATTGTTTATCTGTCAGCCTGGTCAACTTTGCTTAAACACCTTTCCTCAGTGGAACAGTGCCTGGCTAAGACTTTGACTTTTACAACAATGCAGGGCACATTCAGGCATTCACTGAGGCACCTGCTTGTAACAGTAATGCGTTGTTTATGTTCATGAAGTTAATTACTGTTCCTCAGTATATCCTATCCAACCTAAGGTGGGTTGGAAGCACTGCTTCTGCTGCCATTTATTTATATCGGTTGTGTTTTTGTAACTTAAGTTGTTTTTTCTCTTTCAGGGCCACAGTGGTCGCCTTGGCTGCCTTCTTGGACGCATTTCAGAAAGTGGCTGACCTAGCTACCAATTCAAGAGGTAGGAATCCCAAAATCCGCTTGTCTGCGTCATTAAGCTTGTGCCCTAGCAACGTAGATGTCAGAAGTTATGAATCACCTGTGCCTCACTGTCACAAGCAAAGGTGTTTTTAAATTGAGCAGTACTGGTTTATCAGTGGACAGACATTAAGATGCTTCATTAATTTTCACCAGAAACCCGGTCCAGTAGTCACCCCGCTATGCTGAGAAGTTCCTTATTGGTTGTTTTCTTTACCATACAGACAGTAAATTCATCACTGTACTGTTTGCAGTTTGTTTGTGTTCTCTGCACACTACCCTCACCCTTTTCTTGGCCTCTTCTACATCTGGACTCTCAGACAAATCCTTCAAGTATTTGTGCTTGAGAGTAAGAGCCCTACTATTCCCTCCACTGTATTGACTTGAGCTGTGCTCCCCCTATTAATAGGAGCTGACAGAGACACATACATTCATCACCCTACCTGCTGAAGTGAGCAAGACAGACAGTGTGACGGTGTTGGGGAGTAACTCTAACTAAAGCGTGGGTTTTCTCTCATGGTTACTTGCAAATTGCATAGTAGTGATGTTTAAGTTAATTCTGCCAGTGTCATCTATTGAATCATGTGTTAGTAGTATGTACATATTGTATCTTCATTGAGTAGGATGAGTAATGTTTTACAGCCCCCAAAGAAGGAAGAACATTAAAAAGAGGTTTGGAGCAGACAATAAACATACCTCAATTTTATGGCGACCTGTCCAGGGTGTACCCCGCCTTCCGCCCGATTGTAGCTGAGATAGGCTCCAGCGCCCCCCGCAACCCCGAAGGGAATAAGTGGTAGAAAATGGATGGATGGACTCCGATGCCACTTTTTTCTAAAACATTACAAAAATAACCCTAACACCGGAGGCCATTTTCCAGTTGCTAATTTTGATCAATCTGTCTACAGTAAATACAACTTTTTGACATGTTTTTCTGGTAACTATAATTACAAGTAGCTGAGTAATAAAAGAAAAAATGCACACAATTTTAGGTAAACACCCACAGTGAAGCCCACAAAATGTATTTCAGAATCTTTTGGGAATTTTGTGGTGTATGACTTGCTGCATACTAACTTGTCACTATAGCACACAGCTCTGTTAGAATTTACAGAGTTTGTCATGTGCATTTAATGGACCTCTCAGGGAGGCTTACGGAACAGCCATTATATATGTACTGTTTGTGTGATCTGGCTATTGTAGCTTTGCTATTAATGAGCACCTGTTTGTTTTTTATATCTTCATCAAATAGGTGTTCAGTAAGATTTCTGACACAGACACCATTTTCTGTTTGCTCATCAGTAAGCTGGAGGCTACAGTCACATCGTATACTGATGATGACTTTTCCTATATTCTCTGGCATCAAATAGAACAAGAAAGTTCCAAAACAGACCAATTCCCCCAAGCAGTACAGTTTGATTGTTTTTAGACAAAAAATGGTACTAAAGTGTTCTACTGTAAACAGGGCTCTCTTTGACTAACGATTTACATAGTCGAATCTGATTTGTAAAATTTTTGCCCATAATTTTTGGTCAGTCGTTTTTGTAGTTTTTTTTTTAAGAGTGAACAGTTTGTGATGATATGTGGCCTTAAATTTACTTGTGCAGCCCAAAATGATCCTAAAACCATAATAGATAACAGCAATTCTATAGACTCATAGACTGGTGATAGCAGCTAGCACCGCTAATCGCTTTCTAGCTTCAATGCTAACATGAGTACAAAACACATTACTATCTATAGTTTATTAATTAGTTTAAATAATGCTTTCCTAAAATATTTCAGTGTGTGTTTAATTACTTTTTAAGCACATTCAACAATACCGGGATAGTAATGATAACCATGATACATTTGGTCACAATAACCGTGATATTAATTTTTTTACTTGAAATTAAGCATATATGATTTTAGTTGTGGAGGAAAGGGGAAGACCAATCGACAAAACCTATGAAGACTTGGAAAGCAAACAGAAACACCCACAGAAAGGCCCCATAGTTAGATAGATCCATGCTGGAATGAACTGCAAGGCTTGTAGATGTTGGGCAGCAGGGTTAAAAATCCTTTGCCAGTGGCGTATATCATAGTTTTTAACTGACGCTGTGGTTTCTGTGGTGTTCTAACGATAGACTAGTTGAACTATAGATTCTGCGGACTTTGATATGGGACAGACGTTATTTTTATAGTTAACAGTTGTAAAAGAAGAACTATGGCACTGTTCTCAGTTGCACCATTGAAGCAGCAAAGCTCAGACACATTTTTCTTTTCATAACATTTTATGACTGCACGAGTCCTATTCAGAATTTAGGTAAGGGGAATGAAGGTTTTTAATTCCTAAAAAAATGTTTTATTAAGAATTTCTGTTTTAAAGAAAGACCTGTTTCTGCATGACATTCATGTTATAAAATGAGCTGTTGAGCCTTGAAGCTGTTGCTCTACTTGCTTGGAAAGCGGTGGCTCTCGTGAGTAGAGTGAAATCTATGACATTCCAGGAATTCCATGCTGCGTGAAAAATGTTTTAGTGCATTACTGGTGTGTACAGCCTCACCAGAAACGATCATTTCTAAGCTGCAACTTTCACTGTTTGACGTATTGTTTCATGAAATAAAGCCCCACTTTGGGACGTTTTAGCCTCCCTCTCGCATGATTCCATATTTATATTGCATGTTTTCAAAAGGTTAGACAAACCACTTGTAAAGCTGAAGTGTATCTAGATTTTATCCAATGACTTAATGAGTTTGAACTTAAACTAGCTGTAGCAATGAACCGGTTGAGTTAGTTATTACTAACTAAACCGCACAATCTAAAGAACCAGAATGGGCAGAAAGTTTGCCTGTGTTTTGATTTGCATAATAAAATTAAAGTTAACTTAATGTGTTTTGTGGGTGCGAGCGTGCGTGTATGCGCACTGCATATAAACCACTGCTATCCCTCTGCGGTATACCATTGAATAAGTATTGTGTGCAAGGTTGACAGAGAAAAATGTCACCTCTTTCTCGCTCTCTTACTTTCTCTCTCTCAAGTAAGCATCAACTGTGCCAGATGAGTCAACTGCACACACAGATGAAGTCATATTATACCACAGGCTAAACATGACGAGTTCAAAAGAAAATGATCATTATTATCTACTCTAATCTTATTTTCTAGAGCATTCAAACATCAGTAAAAATGCATTTTTTTTCTTCTTTAAAATTATTGTAATAGTGAAGATGATTTGCTCATATATGTAGAGAACACTTATTTAATTTTTACCCTTTACCCATGCCCCTTCTGTATAAGCAGTTGTATAGATTTAAACTGTGTGGCATGTCTTGCATGTACAAGAACATGTGCAAGGAGCGTTCTTGTGTGGTTGTATGTATATACACGTGTGTGTACATACTTGCTTGCTTATGCGCCTACTAATCCCATAGCCCTGTCTAAGGCTCTACTTTACTTCAGAGTGAGTTTTGACACATCTGCTTCTTTGGGGAGGATAACGACTCCTTGTTTGAGCTAGCGTGTAGAAACATGTTTGTTTTTCAATCTATTAAGATTTCCTATCACATTTATTGTGACCAAATTATCACGGTTATCATTATTATTGCGGTATTACTGAATGTGCTCAAAAAAGTACAATCTTTTGACCAAGTTATTTATTTATTTTGTACTAACTGACACACCATTTGAAAACCCACTATTTTGCATGCATCGTGTTTTTCTTAAAAAAAAAAAAAAGGTTATTGTAGAGAATTCAGAACTGTTGCATTTGAAACGATTGTATTGTTGATAATTTATGTAATTATTGTTATTATTATTATTATTATTATTCAGTATCAATAATGCTATTTCAATTGGTATTTTTATTGGTCCAGTTGTAGTGCAATAATGTTCATTGTAACTGCTGTGTTATTACTATCTACTGCACTAACTGTTTTTTTGCGATCATTTTTGGTATCCTATTTGTACATATCGTATGTGCTGATGTTTTTCTGTTGTTGTTGTTTTTGTTGTTGTTTCTGTGTCTTATATGAACAACAAATCAAAGATTGAAGTGACAAACTTGCCATCCAAACAAAAATAGCAGGCAAATCTACCGTTACAATCTTGGTTACTGCACTTTATTGAACATTTCTTAAATGTTAGAAATGAGAGCAGAAAATGTTTCGTCTTGTTAATTCAACCTAAAATGTTGGTTGCAATTTATTCAAATAATTCTCTTACAAGAAATAACAGGAATATAGGAAACTTTACCTGCAGTGTCCAGTATTCAGTAGTATTTTACAGTCACAGTGATTATTTTATTTTAATTTTTTTGCTTAAAGTGCCTGAATCGATTTCAACTCACTGAATCGTTTCGGATTGTATCGCTCTAAAACTAATGTTATCCCTGAATTGTATCGGCAACATCAAATTATGATTCGGATCAAATTGTTTTTAAAATTAATGGTTACACCGCTAAATAAAATGATCTAAAAACTATTATTATTATTTATTCTTTCTGGCGGGCTTTGTGGCGTTCTTTGTTAAGATGTTCTTGAATGCATCGTAAAAAAACAACCTGCGTATAGAACAATCACTCTATCAATAGCTTGTAGGTGCAATGTGCACAATTAAATAGCTTAGTTGCTCAGACAGTAATGTGTTTGTATACGTTTAGATATTGTTTCTTTATTGGGAAAGACGTTATTGTCTCTTGTTTTAATGATCGCATTTAAGGTTGTGAGCTGGCGCTAGTCAGTCCGTGAGTTTATCGAAGTACAGTTGTCAAACACGGTTTGTCAAAGATTTTTCATTTAAAACGGTAATATTTAATACTAGTTTTATCATTTAATATTACATTCCTAATTTCGACCAACCATCTTTGTCTGGTTTCTCACTGGCTCTCCTTATGGAATAAATCATTATCCTTCAATTCTCTTAAAGCTAGTTTTAACTGGCCTGAAGTCCAAGATCTGTGACTTTTAAATACAGGGTTCTGTCCACACTGAAGCTGTCTTAATCTATACTGTATAACCATCGCCTAAACCAATGCACTGCCACTCACTGTATGTGTAAAACACACTTGGACCCTGCTAATTGCAGCTAATGGTGTTTTATAAATCATGATTATAGTATTTGTTTCTACGATCTTGTGCTAGTGTTAATGGAGGATGTATAATTTTACTATTCACATAAGACCTTTCTTTCAGATTAATTCTCTATTGTGTTTAATGAGAGACAACATTAGGTAAAGGGTCTTGAAGACAGACGTGGGAAAGTTGAGTTAACGTGCACTAATAGCTCAGTCTTTATTAAATGAGAATGTGAAACAGCAGGGTCCAAAACTCTAGAAGGGCTATATGAGATTTGTAATGAGTGTGTGCCCACATGAACTCCATTCAGTTTGTCCAAAACACTGCACACTAATCAGCGCATGCATGCCATGGGTCACACTGAACCGTAGTCTACATGTGTTCATATCAGTTTGAATGAAAGAGATCAAGTGTGTCAATTATAATGGAAGTGGTAGAATCAAATAAGCTGGGCTTCTTCATTCTTAATTTCAGACATTTTGTATTTATAACTATTAGCATGAGTTTGTATCTTGTTCGAAATAAATGAAAGCAAACCAACTTGCATATGTATACATTTTTAGCAGGCCCATGCTATACCGTACACTCTTGTGTTTTTGCCTTATTATGTGTCACTGATTAATATTAATAGCCTCCTGCCACTGTCAACTCTGTCGTAGACTTCACTTCTACTTATTCACTTACTACCAGCAATCTTCCTGCTTTAATTAAACAAGTTGCTTATCTAAATGACGAGGATCTTGTTGTCCATTGTTACCTCTTAAATACTAATGGGAGAAAGACAAAACAGTAAATATACATAGTGGAATCAAGAAGCAACTTCACTGGAATTACTTGAAGTTATTTCAGTGCTCTATGTGATAGACTTCCATCCAACTCACCCAAAAACAAAAAAAATGTTTGGGTGTTTCCTCCGTGCCCTACTCAGTTCATGGCGTGGCCTCTTATTACAGAGCAGCCTCAGATGCTGAAAGAGCCCTGCCTCAATACCCCCTTTGAAATGTCTCTCTACCCTTTTTTGTACATTTTCTGTCCTCTATCTAGCCCAGAATGTTTTCTACGTACAAGTACTGTGGCTCTGAATCAAGTTTCTGTTCTCCTCTGTCTGACCTGACCCCATCATCAGAATCTTGCAAATCTCTGGAAACAGCATTTAAATCACTTAATGGGTCAAAGGCACAGACTCGCACATAGATTAACGATGTCTTTGACAGACACAAACTTGCACAGCCGTGTGTGCATGTGCACCCTCAAGTTGATGCTTTCATTACATATATTAAAATACTGTAGGTAAAATAAACTTTTGTTCAACTTTATAAATGACTTCTAACATCTTGATAAGGTCACATGATTAAAAAAAAAGCTGTGTCTTCTTAGATAAGAAAAATAAAGAATTTGAAAGATTCTGCAGCCTTCTTTTTTTAACATGAACAGCTGCCCTATGATATAATACATTCACAGATGGGCATCAGCATGCCCTTGTCTTGGAGTTTAGGGACACATATGTGAGTATCTCTGTTTGTACCTGTATAAAAATAGCTGATCATCGAAAAGGATGGAATAAAAGCAAGTTTTGTTGTCAGGCACATAGAGTAGGCTAAACAACTTAATTTAGAACCATAGCGACAAGCAGTTGGTGTTTGTGGGTGTTGTCTTTGTTTACACTGTGTTTTTGTTCAAACATGAACCTGGTCAGACCAGTGAGCCGTGACAAAAAAACACTCACAAGCGTCCATGTTGTCTAATTTTAGGTTTTCCTTTCTTTAATAAGCAACACTGAGCAGTTGAACTGAAGACCTCATTTCCCTTTCGAGCTCGGCTCACCAAAAACAATCCAGCCTCTGTACTATAGCAGCATATAGACTTTTACAGACTCTCACTAGATTGCACAGATACGGTGCTACCTTACAAAACCTTGATTGGAGCCCAAATAAAACAGAGGAGCATTAATCTGGCCATGGTGAATGTGACTTTGACAGGAACGTTGGCTTTCCATACAGACTACAGTGAAATAGTTTTTTCCTATTTTCCTTGTGGCTTTTTTCTTACTTCATCAACCACATTCTTTATTTTCTTACCTTCTCCAGTGTTAACTCTTTTCTTTGTATTGGCACCCAGACCGTCTGCATTTATGCTTGCCAACCCAGGTGTGTATCAGCAGAGGCCATACCGTTTTTTGGTTCGTCACAAGGAACTGAATGGTACATCAAAAAAAGTACAAGATTAAATCTCAGGCATGTGCAATGTCCGCGAAAACGGGGAAATCCGCGTTTTTAAATATTAATTTTCACGCTGAAACTAAATTTGATGAACGCTCACCTCAGCCGCAGGGACTCGCTGTTCCTCTTGCCTAAACGTCGCACTGAGTTGCAGGATAAGGAGACGATCATGAGCACCGAAAAAAGTTTGCTAGTTAGCTAACCATCTAGCTAACTTACTTGCTTTCGCCTCTGTTTGCTCTCCAAGCCACAACGCTGGCGGCTGTCTACTTTTCTGCTAATCATGAGTAAATGATTACAATCCGAACACTGCTAGTAATTGATTTGATATATTTTTTATTTATCAGTGGCCAGCGAGAATTTATATTTTTGACGTGACGGGTGTAAACCGAGGTTACAACAGGATAGCGATGCCAAATGTTAAACGTATTCTGAGTTCTTTGCATGCATGTTATAGAATTTTAAATTACATTAAAATTATTCAAATGCTAGTAAATGATCTCCTAAAAAATTTTTAATTTTTTGGTACATTTCATGGGACATGGACGTGTCAAAAACACAGCCAAATGAGGTTGGTAGGTGAGAATAAATATAAAGGTAAAATATAGTGTAGAATATACCCAATTGCAGAAAATGTAGTCTTGATTTTGAAAATGTTTTTACGGGGCTTGCGTGGCAGCACTCTGTGCCGATAGAAGTTTTCCTCTTTTTCCTCTCAAAGGTTGCTCACATTAGTTATGCACAATATTACATTGTTATGGCAGATTCGATGAAATGACGGTGATCGTTGGCGATATTAACATTTAAAAAATAGGCTGCGCTGCATTTCCAACCAAGCATGCCACGTTCATAACTAACAACCAGCCAACCACCCCTGGGTGACTGATAGACAATGGACTCTAGTGATGGTAAACGTGATTCTTTTACTGACTTGGGTACCTGTTAGTCACTAACCTAAGTAAATCAATTCACTTGATTCACTTGATTCATTCATCACGAAAGGCATGCGCAAAAGCTTGCACATGGTTACTGTATGCTAAGGCTCGCCCCCACTCGATTCAGTCAGCACACAGCGCATGTGTAGAATGTTGCACATGATTGGCAACTGCACAAGTCTCGCCGTCAACAGTCACAAGGCGTAGGGACTCGCACATTAGTAACAAGTAATCCAACTTAACACCCGCAAAAGGTAATGCTACACAACTTTATAGGTAACAGTATTAATTAAACAATTAAGTATAAGTTCACTTAGTCTTGATAAACAGCAGCCTTTTTTCACACTTACCGTATTTTTCGGAGTATAAGTCGCTCCGGAGTATAAGTCGCACCGGCCGAAAATGCATATATACGTCGCACTGGAGTATAAGTCGCATTTTTTGGGGAAATGTGTTTCATAAAACCCAACACCAAGAATAGACATTTGAAAGGCAATTTAAAATAAATAAAGAATAGTGAACAACAGGCTGAATAAGTGTACGTTATATGACGCATAAATAATCAACTGAGAACGTGCCTGGTATGTTAACGTAACATATTGTGGTAAGAGTCATTCAAATAACTATAACATATAGAACGTGCTATACGTTTACCAAACAATCTGTCACTCCTAATCGCTAAATCCCATGAAATCTTATACGTCTAGTCTCTTACGTGAATGAGCTAAATAATATTATTTGATATTTTACGGTAATGTGTTAATAATTTTACACATAAGTCGCTCCTGAGTACAAACTATGAAAAAAACTGCGACTTATAGTCCGAAAAATACGGTAATTACTTTATCTCCAAATTTGCAACAGTTAATGAAGTTGTAGTTTTTGCCAACCACTCATGTCTATCATTCTCTGCCTGTGGGCTCCTCATACAACTACTAATTATATTAATGCAATTTGAATGATATCGCTATACATTTTGAGATAAACAAAAGTATGTTATGTGAGGCAGAGCCCTGTAGTGCAACACCGCCTGTTGTTGGTCAAAAAGTGGTACATACCGAAGAAAATGCTCACAACTGTTCAAGCTTTAGATATTCCCTTAAATTACGAGTAAGCAAAATAGACTCAGCACCATTCAATATGCACTGTTACAGGACACTGCAATAAAGACTATAATCTATAATCCACCTCATTGTTAGTGATGTGTTGATAAATCATTAGTCATGTAGTTGTCGACACATACAACATATAAAAGCGAATTCTCTGGCCAAAATAAAAACTAAATATAAAAAACAAACCAAACAACATTACAAGAAGGCTCCCAAAAATATTAGAGAAAATGAATACATGATTACATCGGTGCCCTACCCTCCCGCAGAGTTACCCACTGGGTGCCAACAGGCACGCCTTTTAACCCCAGAACACAATTCATTGCTGTTCTCTAGGCACTCCTGCTCATTTCCCGAAACCTGGAAATGCCCCCGCGCGGATTAAGCAACAACAAACACCACAACAAGTTGCACGGCAAAGCTGCGTCGGTGTGCACATTCAAACAAATTATCAAGTAGCGAAGACACGTTAAGCATTTAAAACACTCCCCTTCTTTTCTCAACTGCCATCGTTGGCCAGCGCTGTAAAGCTGGTTGCTAACAGAACGGGCCGCCTACCACTGGCACAAAGCCCCTATGAACAGCTACAAAAGCGGGGGTGCCCAAAATACAGACGACCGTAACATCAACCGTGCACAGAGGGACCTCGTATCCATCTACCTCTCAAAGACACACCAAAATAACAGATGTAATACCATTTGGCCAAAGACATATGTCCTATATATACTATGAGCAGTACAATGAACGTGTTCCTTCGTATGTGACTTTCGTGCATAATCTGATGTATTCACTTGTTTGCACGTTATGATAGCACTCTGCAATGGCTTTTTTTTGTTTTGTTAGTCCTTTATCTTTTGTACATTTTGTTCTAATATTAATGAATCATTTTTATAGTTTCAATTTGAAATGAAAGCCAAGTTTATTTAATTTTTTTATTTTTATTTTTTTTTTATTTTTATTTTTTTTATTTATTTTTTTTTTTATGTCCTGTCCAGCTTCTCAGGCAAATCATATAGTTGATGTAGATGCCCATGTCGGCTGTTCAGATTTACTTTACAAAAGAGAAGTGTAGGATACTTCTCTTGTTGCCTTATTTGTATTTGACTTTATTAAATGTATTTATATTATCATTTAGTGCAGCCGGGCCGGAGCAGGAGGGGATAGAAAGAGAAAAAAAAAAGAAGACAGAGGGGGAAATTGTGGGGACAAGAGGGGGATTAGACAGAGAGACAAAAACAACAACAGCAAACAACAACAACAACAACAATAGAGCAACATCAGCAAATATGACATGTACAAATATGATGGTAAAAGTAATAGCAAATAAGCAGTTAGCGGAAAAAAAAAAAATAATACAGAAATGACAATGAGCATTATTACACTACAAATGGATCAATACAAATACCAATAGAAATAGCGCTATTGATAATGAACAATACCAATAATTTACCTTTATTATCAACAATACAGTTGTTTAAATGCAACAATACATATACGTAATGATAACTTGAGATACGAAAGAATGCAGAAAAATGGAGGGGGAGAAAGAGAAGCAACCTACATTAACCTTGTAGATTGTTATAGTCACAATAGGTTAAGCTTTGTCAGTGTGCCATGTGTTACACCCAGTTTACCCTAGGGCAACAACGTTAATATATGTTTGATGAAACGTGATTATGTGCATGAGTGTAAGTATGCATATGTACTTGTATATGTACAGAATGTGTATATGTGTTTGTACAATGAATGTATATGTACAGAATGTGTATATGTGTTTGTACAGTGAAAGTATATGTACAGTATGTGTATGTGTATGTTTGTATATTGAATGTGCGTGTGGATGTACGAACATTAGGTAGGTAAATATGTACTGTATTTGTGTATGTATGTGGGAGCGTAGGTACCTATGTACGTATGTGAGCATATGTGAATTTGCATGTACAATACATTCGACTCCCAGAGTGCGTGGGAGCCAGAGCACGGCCCCATCACCCCCGAGAGCCCAACCCACAAACAGGAGGCGTGGTGCCCAGGGAACCAGGGACCACCGCCCCCACGCAGCCAAGCCGGCCAGCGACAGGAACCCCAGAGCCCGACCCACCGTACCGCCCACAAGGGCCAGCAGCAGGCCGCAGACAGACGCACCCGGCAGAGGACAGGGCACGAGAAAAGCAGGGGACAGCCAGACCCCAAGCCAGCGAGAGACCACACCCCACACGGGCAGAAAGGCGAGACGCCCCGCCCGAGGGACCCAGAGACTCCCCGCAACCGGACGGGAAGACCGCCCCCACCCCACAGGCAACCGGGCCCCCACGAGCCCACCCCCCACCCCCGGAGAGCGCGGCGAGGCCAGCCCCCGGCCACCCCACCCAAACCGGCCGCCGCAGGACCACCCAGGCACAGGGCCACGGGAACCACCCACCCCACCCGCAGGGACCCCAACGATGGAGATGGAACAACCAGCAACCGCCCCGCCGAGCCCCCCCCCTGAGGGAGGGGAAAAATTAAAAAATAATATTAATAAAATATATTTAAAAAAAATAAATAAATAAATAAATAAATTAATTAATTAATTAAAATAAAAAAAAAGAATTAAAAGAAGATCACAGACATGCTGACAAACAAGGTCACTACCCCAGCAACTGGCCGACTCGCAGCACCTTGGAATACCTTGCAGCACCAAGCTACCACAATAGACGCAGGGACTAGGCCCAACAGGCCCCAACCAAGACGGGCACCCGGAAGGGATGGACAGCGGGACCCAGGAGCTCCAGACACGCAGTTCGGATGCAGTAGCCTGAGGCGTCGACCCCCGTCTGACAGGCAGGCCCAGAGCGTACCCCCAGAAATATACATACATACATACATACACACATACACATACACATACACACATACACGTATACATACCCACACATACACATATATACATATACATACACATATGTACACATACACATATATAAACATACATACATACACACACATATACATACATATACACAGTTCGTCAGCCCCGACAGCCATCACGCGCGCGCGCTGCCACCAGTCACAACATCAGCCACACCCCTGCACCAGACCCAGCAGCCACGGGCGCCCACACCACAAACAAACGGCAGCAGAAACAGCAGCCGCAATAACCCCAGACAGCCAGCACCAGCCAATCAAATCAAAGCGATCAAAGAAAAACTGCGACCAGCAACCACACGCCACCAGGGCCACGGAGACCAGCCGGCGCCAGCCCGCCGGTCAGCCCGAACGCCAACACGCAAACAAGAGACACCAACAACCCCCCCAACCAAAAGGCCCCCCACCCCAACCCAAACCCGCACAAACACACCACCGCCCAAACAACCGGGACACAGCATCCAGACCAGACACGGGGGCTGCGCCGCCACCACACCAAGTCACCGACAGAGACCCCACAGCGCAAGGTCGGGCCACACGGGCACGGACCCCATCCAACAGGAAGTGAGACCCGCGCGACGCCACACACAAATAAATAATAAGATTTAAAAAAAAATGAAATAAAATAAAATAAAAAAAATAAAATAAAATTAAAAAAATAAAATAAAATAAAAATGAGTAATAATAAAAATAAAAATAATAAATACATTAAAAATAAAAAATATATATATAACAATAATAAATGAATAAAAGCCTGGCAGGCCACCAGACCGCAGTCCCCGCCGGCCGACGAGGCAATGAGGGGTGCGCCGAACCCCAAACCCCCCATGCATGTGTACAAGGCCCCCAGAGTGTCTACTGTGTAGTTAAAATTAGGAGGTCAGCCGTTACAGCCGACCTCCAGTCCCTATTGATGTGTGTACTGTAGCGTGAGTGAGATATGTATGCTTGTGGGAACTAATAATGCGATTAAAATTGGGGGACATCAAGGTCATGGTGGGTCCCAACCAAACCAAGCCCCCCAAATCCTAAGTGTCTAATATGCAGCTAAGATTGAGGGATGGACGAGCAGGGGACAAGAAAGGAGGACTGGAGCCCCATTGGAGGCATCCTCAACCCCCCGCCATGCCTCCCCGCAGGACAATCCCCAAAGTCCTATATATGTGTGACTGTGTGCGCTATAAGTAGGAGGAGTAGAGGGCCCGGACAT